>NC_091313.1:30854968-30869968 GCF_038502225.1 Cherax quadricarinatus
TTTTATTTTTTAGGAAATTTAAAGTCTTGTAAATGTAAAAAAAATAATCTTTACGGAGTTATAATGAAATGAATAAATTTTTGGACTTGTGTGGCAAAACGATCATTGGTGAATAAGCCAAGCAGGAAAGGTTTAACTAAAAAGCAAGTCATAAATAACTGAAGACTTTGGCTTCGTATAAAGAGAAGAATAGCGTAGTCTCGGCTTCTAATTTGCAATTGAGATGGTCAGACGACATTTCCTGTAGATTACGTGAGGAGGAACAGGGCAGTTAGCCTAAATTATGCAACTTTCCTACAGTCATTATACAATATTCATAACTAACCTTGATGGTGTAGTTTGCTGGTCATTCTTTACCCCTGAAGAGGTCGTTACTGTCTATATAAGTCTGTATCGCATACAGAGAGAGAGAGAGAGAGAGAGAGAGAGAGAGAGAGAGAGAGAGAGAGAGAGAGAGAGAGAGAGAGAGAGAGAGAGAGAGAGAGAGAGAGAGAGAGAGAGAAATGCTGAAATTGGTGTATATAATACCGACGAGTTAATAAATATGACGTATGTGCAACAGCTGGGTATCCTCAGTGTTGAAACGTTTCGCCTACACGGTAGGCTTTAGTCAAATACAGAGTACAACAGATTATGAGGCAGCAGCAGAAGTGGAGAGGTAAGGAGAGGTTGAAACAGAGGAAGAGACAGAGGTTGAGACAGAGACAAGAGACCCTTGTGACCTCGCTCAATCTCCATTACACAAGAGGGTGTGGGAGGGAATGATGGGAGGGGGATGATGGGAGGGGCATGATAGGAGGGGCATGATGGGAGGGGCATGATGGGTGGGGCATGATGGGTGGGGCATGATGGGTGGGGCATGATGGGTGGGGCATGATGGGTGGGGCATGATGGGTGGGGCATGATGGGTGGGGCATGATGGGTGGGGCATGATGGGAGGGGCATGATAGGAGGGGGTTGATAGAAGGGAATGATGGAGAAATGATGAGGGGGGGGTAGATTATGGGAGGAGTTCAGCGTTGACGATTGGTAGGGGAATTGAATATGGGGAATAAATTGTTAGATGAAAGGAGTGAATGGGGAGACTAAACCATCCCCATTCCTCCTCTTCCATTCTCTACCTCGTCTCCTAACCCATCTCCTCTCCTGACTTGGAGTGCAATGTGCACGATAAGTATACATTAGTTTGGCAGCATTTCTAACCTAAGATTAATGGAAGGAATCTATGACTACACTACTGTCGCACTCAACCACACTACTGTCGCACTCAACCACACTATTGTCGCACTCAACCACACTATTGTCGCACTCAACCACACTACTCTCGCACTCAACCAGGAATAATTGTGCATCCGTCATACTTATTATCACTAGGCGACTGAACCGCTGTCTTACCTCGCACGAGCCAACACTGCTACTGTCTCTCTCTCTCTCTCTCTCTCTCTCTCTCTCTCTCTCTCTCTCTCTCTCTCTCACACACACACACACACACACACACACACAAAGTGTGATGAGTATTTGTCCACAGCAGGACACAATCCCCATGATGACAAACACAAGAAAGCAAGTTTCTTTATCTCGACCTCCAGTTTCGACCTCTCAGAGGTCAACTGGAGGATCTTAATTAGAGGTTGAAATATACAAACTTTCTGTGTATTTTGTCTCCATGTCGGTTTTATCCTTCTGGATCATGGACATTTAGCCGAAGGACATTTCACCGAACGGACATTTCACCGAACGGACATTTCACCGAACGGACATTTCACCGAACGGACATTTCACCGAACGGACATTTCACCGAACGGACATTTCACCGAACGGACATTTCACCGAACGGACATTTCACCGAACGGACATTTCATTGAATGGATATATGGCCGAACTGTATTTATCACCTTAACTTATCCTCACCTAATTATCCGTTCGGGCTATTATCAGTTCGGCCAAATGGTTATCGGAGCCATGTCCAGTTGGCCAAATGTCCGTCGATCATCTGTCCAGCCTCGACCCCCAGGTCACCAGACAGGTCTCACACTAGGCCTATGAAAAAAAAATCCCATTCCATGGAAAAGAGACATATGACAATGACCTATATGTACACAAGATGTGACAAAATTCGAGTAATTCAGGAATTAACAGAATAGATGACAAAAGGGCACTAAAAAGTTAATATATATATATATATATATATATATATATATATATATATATATATATATATATATATATATATATATATATATATATATATATATATAATGTTACGGAATGGAAGAAACTTGGAGAATGTTGCAAGTCCGGCATCTATTGTTGCACAGGTTGAACATAATTATAATGAATCAAAAGAAAGAAGACGAGACACAACGAGTTTAGTTAATTACACTTATTACTCACACTTAAAGACGGTCACTCTCTCGCACACACATACACACACACACACACACACACACACACACACACACACAAACACAACACACAACACACACACACACAACACACACACACACCACACACACACAACACACACACACACACACACAACACACACACACACACACACCATACACACACACCACACACACACCACACACACACACACACGCACAACACACACACAACACACACACAACACACACACACACACACACACACACACACACACACACACACCACACACACACAACACACACACAACACACACACACACCACACACACACACACACACACACACACACACACACACACACACGCACCACACACAAACACACACACAACACACACACCACACACACACACACACACACACACACACACACACACACACACACACACACACACACACACACACACACACACACACACTTGCATCATTCCTCGATTTACGTCTTTTTTCTGTTTTGATTCTCACACAAATATAATTTCAGCTTCACAAAGATAGAAACAATAAAGGGACACTAAAGATTTATATAGGTAGCAAAGTGTACTGAAAAACGATAAGCCTACAAATATAAGAGAGTTTCCCTCTTGCTCTAGACCCATTTTCTCTTCGACGACTGAAGAAAATTTCTTGGAGTATATCTGGAGTGTGTCCCGGGGGTCAACGCCCCCGCGGCCCGGTCCATGACCAGGTCTCGCGGTGCGTCTGACTACTAATAGATGCTAGATACTTTTGGGATCAGAATATTAAAGTCTTTTGTAATGAAAAATTATGGAGTTTGATGGCAGTTTAGTGATAACTGACATGTCGCTAATTTTCTGGTGGTAAACTTATTACTAAATATGTTGTTCAGGTGGGCTCTATATACCCTTTTTCTGCTGTTTTAATATTCTGTCTTCATTTTCCTGGCACTGGGCTCTGGTTTCTCTGCCGCCGTCTACTTTATTCTACCTACAGTCGTTACCATGGACGAGTCTACCTGGATTTCCTATTCATTTCTGCAACATTGCAATCTCCTGGTGATGTGTTGATTGTAATACAAAAGGCTTTCAACTCACCCTGTGGTTATTTTGCATGTTGTATCTTATATATATATATATATATATATATATATATATATATATATATATATATATATATATATATATATATTATTATTACTATGATTATGGTGCCCACGAACGAGTGGTATTGATCAAGAACAACACTGCGACTAGCCAAGGACTCGAACCCATGCTGCTTTGGCCTTCCTCATGGTGGGCGAAAACTTATGACGCCTTAATCCACTGGACCATACAATCCTTGAGGAAGGCCAAAGCAGCATGGGTTCGAGTCCTTGGCTAGTCGCAGTGTTGTTATTGATTATATATATATATATATATATATATATATATATATATATATATATATATATATATATATATATATATATATATATATATATATATGCAAAACAACCACTCTGAAAGAATAGAGAAATTCCAAGCGCTTTCGTGACTACTCACATTATCAAGGAACTATGATAGTTCCTTGATAATGTGAGTAGTCACGAAAGCTCTTGGAATTTCTCTATTGTTTCAGAGTGGTTGTTTTGCATATTCTGAAATCACCTGTTTACTGTGATCTTATTGCATATATATATATATATATATATATATATATATATATATATATATATATATATATATATATATATATATATTATATTATATATATATATATATATATATCTTCATAATCAGCACATGCACTAACACAATTAGGCTGAACTCCCCCGGGGTGGCAACCAGTCTCCTAACCTGGGTAATGAGAAGTATTGTGAGCGACAAAAAGACCAATTTTACAAGTTGACCCCGTGTGACCTTCCACCCCTCTGAGGTGCAGTGCCGACCCTCGTAAAGTAACGTATACTACTCCCCAAACTGTCCCTTAAGGGGAGAAAGGGGGGGAAAGAGAGAGCATGAGAGAGAAACGAGGGGAGGGTAATGGACGAGGTGATGGGAGGAGGGAGGGTGATGGGAGAGGGTGAGGGGAGAGGGTGAGGGGAGAGGGTGAGGGGAGACTGATCTATGAGTGCTGCCACACTGGTGTTGAAGAGGGGTTTGTCTCTTGTGGTTGCGTAAGGAAGAGGGGTGAAAAGGAGTGGTGAAAGGGGAAGGAAACAAAACGAGAGGAGGGAGAGAGAAGAAAAGGGAAGTTTTGGAAGAGTAAGGAAAAGAGCAGAGGGGGAGTGAAGAGAGGGGGAAGGGAAGGAAACGAATAGAGAATCGACGACTTGGGAGAAGTGAGAGAGAAGTGAGAGACGACTATAATAGTGGACGGGAAAAATAAAGCAAAATCACACCTTTCCGTATTATAATTTTTATTACTATTATTTTTATTATTATTAATACTTTTATTATTATTACTACTTTTATATTATTTTTATTACTTTTATGATTATTTTAATTATTATAGTCAGGAAAAAGCTCTAAAATCGTAGGGTTCACACAGCGCCTGGAAAAAGAGAGGTAATCAGACTGAGAGTATAAGTCATATCACACATACTCAGTCTTTTAAAGCAGACGTTTCGCCACTTGTCCAGGACTTTAGACGTTTCCCCAGCAGCGGCGGAAAGTCTCTTAATTAAATATCTTCAGTCCGTATTGATATACCTGTTTATTTAGTGGTACAAAGAGAGAGGAGGATAGCTCCAAACCCTTAGATCAAAAGCAATTCATCACTTACCCCTTCACCCGCCCCCTTCCATGAAAAGTTCACCCTTCTCTAAGATTCGGAAATTGATGTCATTTACCTGTTGAACGCTGTAAGAGGAACGGCCTTGACCTACTTGTACAAAGAAATGTTTTTTTTTTTACAAATAAATTGCCATCAGTGTAAATCTGTAAATCTCTACATTACCTGTGTCCGGTTACATGAATTTTTAATCACTCTACGTTACCAGTACCCAGTATCGTGAATTTTTAATCACTCTACGTTACCAGTATCCAGCTACGTGAATTCTTAATCACTCTACGTTACCAGTACCCAGCATCGTGAATTTTTTATCACTACGTTACCAGTACCCAGCAACGTGAATTTTAATCACTACGTTACCAGTACCCAGCAACGTGAATATCGGTTTTTGTTTCAACAAAACGACCAATAACATCTGTAATCTCTTATCCATTACCTCAAAATCTTAAAAAAAGAAAGAGCGAAAGATCCGATGGAGTACTTCTCGACAAGTGAGCTGACAGACACACAAATTACAAGAGTCATGCGAGCTGACAGACACACAAACATCAGCAGACAAAAGTGGAGACAGGAACAATAAAAGCAAGACAGATGAAGACAGACAGACAGGCAGACCGCGCCACTGGCCAAGTGGTCGTGAAAGCAGCGACCACTTTATGGTACGACTCAGAAGGGACCACTTTTGGACTCCCGGGACCCTCCACACTTCCCTCAGTTTTCCCTTCATTCAGAATCTCCTTCCACATCCTCACTCCACCTCTTCCACACTTCCTTCCGTGGAGACCTTCCTTCTCCTACTCCTCCTCCTCTTCCTTCCTTGCTCCACGCTCCCTTTCCACTATCTTATGTACTCCTTACCCAGGTAGATCTGTTTGTGACTGTTTGTGTTAGTCAATAATCGAATTAAACTGCATTTGCACATACTTATCCATCTGCTTCCAAGACCATCGTATTTACCTGACGTCGCCTCGCCTCCAGTTGTCACATTTCACAGCAGTTGGGTAAAAAAAATATGTGCAGAACTTGGATTGTCTTTATTTGCCGAGACGTTTCATCTGCACAGCAGCCATCTTCATTCGAAGAGGAAGAGAGATGCATTCGACTGAAGAAATCTTCCGTGCAGACGAAATATTTCCGTAAATATAAATATCCAAGTTTAGCACAAATACTTTGCAGAATCTACTGTGGGCACAGAGACTACAGCACCAATACAAGGTGCCACAGTGGTGCCCTCTGTAGGCACTACCTTTAAAAAAAGTTGGCCGGGGGTGTCTTGATGCTAGCGACGGGCTCTTGATCTAAGGAATTGGAGCTACCATTGAATCAAATCAGTTTCTCATTCTCCAGGTGCTGCATGACCGTCATGGGTTTAGTGCTTCCCCATGAACCCATAGTCTACTATTGATGGAGGCTACATTCACAATGAGAGACATCATGAACCAAGTGGCATTACCATGAACCAAGTGGCATTACCATGAACCAAGTGGCATTACCATGAACCAAGTGGCATTACCATGAACCAAGTGGCATTACCATGAACCAAGTGGCATTACCATGAACCAAGTGGCATTACCATGAACCAAGTGGCATTACCATGAACCAAGTGGCATTACCATGAACCAAGTGGCATTACCATGAACCAAGCGGCATTACCATGAACCAAGCGGCATTACCATGAACCAAGCGGCATTACCATGAACCAAGTGGCATTACCATGAACCAAGTGGCATTACCATGAACCAAGTGGCATTACCATGAACCAAGTGGCATTACCATGAATCAAGTGGCATTACCATGAACCAAGTGTTATTACCATGAACCAAGCGGCATTACCATGAACCAAGCGGCATTACCATGAACCAAGTGGCATTACCATGAACCAAGCGGCATTACCATGAACCAAGCGGCATTACCATGAACCAAGTGGCATTACCATGAACCAAGTGGCATTACCATGAACCAAGTGGCATTATCATGAACCAAGTGGCATTATCATGAACCAAGTGGCATTACCATGAACCAAGTGGCATTACCATGAACCAAGTGGCATTACCATGAACCAAGTGGCATTACCATGAACCAAGTGGCATTATCATGAACCAAGTGGCATTACCATGAGCCAAGTGGCATTACCATGAACCAAGTGGCATTATCATGAACCAAGTGGCATTATCATGAACCAAGTGGCATTACCATGAACCAAGTGGCATTACCATGAACCAAGTGGCATTACCATGAACCAAGTGGCATTATCATGAACCAAGTGGCATTACCATGAACTAAGTGGCATTACCATGAACCAAGTGACATTATCATGAACCAAGTGGCATTACCATGAACTAAGTGGCATTACCATGAACCAAGTGGCATTATCATGAACCAAGTGGCATTACCATGAACTAAGTGGCATTACCATGAACCAAGTGGCATTACCATGAACCAAGTGGCATTACCATGAACCAAGTGACATTACCATGAACCAAGTGGCATTACCATGAACCAAGTGACATTACCATGAACCAAGTGGCATTACCATGAACCAAGTGGCATTACCATGAACCAAATGACATTACCATGAACCAAGTGGCATTACCATGAACCAAGTGGCATTACCATGAACCAAGTGGCATTACCATGAACCAAGTGACATTACCATGAACCAAGTGGCATTACCATGAACTAAGTGACATTACCATGAACCAAGTGGCATTACCATGAACCAAGTGGCATTACCATGAACCAAATGACATTACCATGAACCAAGTGGCATTACCATGAACCAAGTGTTATTACCATGAACCAAGTGACATTACCAAGAACCAAGTGACATTACCATGAACCAAGTGACATAACCATGAACCAAGTGACATTACCATGAACCAAGTGGCATTACCATGAACCAAGTGTTATTACCATGAACCAAGTGACATTACCATGAACCAAGTGACATTACCATGAACCAAGTGGCATTATCATGAACCAAGTGGCATTACCATGAACTAAGTGGCATTACCATGAACCAAGTGACATTACCATGAACCAAGTGACATTACCATGAACCAAGTGGCATTATCATGAACCAAGTGCCATTACCATGAACTAAGTGGCATTACCATGAACCAAGTGACATTACCATGAACCAAGTGACATTATCATGAACCAAGTGGCATTACCATGAACCAAGTGGCATTATCATGAACCAAGTGCCATTACCATGAACTAAGTGGCATTACCATGAACCAAGTGACATTACCATGAACCAAGTGACATTACCATGAACCAAGTGGCATTATCATGAACCAAGTGGCATTATCATGAACCAAGTGTCATTACCATGAACCAAGTGCCATTACCATGAACTAAGTGGCATTACCATGAACCAAGTGTTATTACCATGAACCAAGTGACATTACCATGAACCAAGTGACATTACCAAGTGACATTACCATGAACCAAGTGGCATTATCATGAACCAAGTGGCATTATCATGAACCAAGTGCCATTACCATGAACTAAGTGGCATTACCATGAACCAAGTGTTATTACCATGAACCAAGTGGCATTACCATGAACCAAGTGTTATTACCATGAACCAAGTGACATTACCATGAACCAAGTGACATTACCAAGTGACATTACCATGAACCAAGTGGCATTACCATGAACCAAGTGGCATTATCATGAACCAAGTGCCATTACCATGAACCAAGTGACATCATGAACCAAGTGGAATTACCATGAACCAAGTGGCATTATCATGAACCAAGTGCCATTACCATGAACCAAGTGACATTACCATGAACCAAGTGGCATTACCAAGTGACATTACCATGAACCAAGTGGCATTATCATGAACAAAGTGGCATTATCATGAACCAAGTGCCATTACCATGAACTAAGTGGCATTACCATGAACCAAGTGGCATTACCATGAACCAAGTGACATTACCAAGTGACATTACCATGAACCAAGTGGCATTATCATGAACCAAGTGACATTACCAAGTGACATTACCATGAACCAAGTGGCATTATCATGAACCAAGTGGCATTATCATGAACCAAGTGCCATTACCATGAACTAAGTGGCATTACCATGAACCAAGTGGCATTACCATGAACCAAGTGACATTACCAAGTGACATTACCATGAACCAAGTGGCATTATCATGAACCAAGTGCCATTACCATGAACTAAGTGGCATTACCATGAACCAAGTGTTATTACCATGAACCAAGTGACATTACCATGAACCAAGTGACATTACCATGAACCAAGTGTTATTACCATGAACCAAGTGACATTACCATGAACCAAGTGACATTACCATGAACCAAGTGGCATTATCATGAACCAAGTGGCATTATCATGAACCAAGTGACATTACCATGAACCAAGTGGCATTACCATGAACCACAGGCACACTAAAACTCACAGAGTGCCATCACCACACACACGAATGTGTAAACCTGAGAGGGGAGTAGTAGAGAAGAGAGGAGGAAGAAAAGTCAGAAAAGAGAAGACTATATTAGGCAAAATTGGATACATCGGCAGTGTGTTTCTACCCTATTCTATATGATAATTACATAGTGGGGAAAAATCTAGCTAATATTCCATCACGCCTACCTATATGCTACCTGGGGGGGGTGTTCTGGGGGTCGACGCCCCCCGAGGCCCAGTCCTTGACCAGGCCTCGCGGTAGATCACGGCTTCGTCAACCAGGCTGTTACTGCTGGTCGGATGGGTCAGTGTTGAAATGAGAGAAGGGTTAGGAGAGGGGGGGGAAAAGGAGAGGAAGGTGGGAGAGGAAGGTGGGTGAGGAAGGTGGGAGAGGAAGGTGGGAGAGGGAGGGAGGGAGGGAGAGAGAGAGAGAGAGAGAGAGAGAGAGAGAGAGAGAGAGAGAGAGAGACAGAGAGAGAGAGACAGAGAGAGAGAGACAGAGAGAGAGAGACAGAGAGAGAGAGACAGAGAGAGAGAGACAGAGAGAGAGAGACAGAGAGAGAGAGACAGAGAGAGAGAGACAGAGAGAGAGAGACAGAGAGAGAGAGACAGAGAGAGAGAGACAGAGAGAGAGAGACAGAGAGAGAGAGACAGAGAGAGAGAGACAGAGTCCCTGTTCACAAAAAGAAGAGCAGAGCAGAAATCAGCAACTACAGACCAGTGTCACTCCTGTCAATCACTGGTAAGATCCTTGAGACAATAATCTCAAGACAAATGACAGATTTTTTTGACTACCACTCACTACTTTGTGATCGTCAATATGGCTTCAGGAAAGGTTACTCTGCTGCTGATCTGTTGTTAAACCTCTCCACTAAGTGGCACCAGTCACTGGATGAATCCAAAGTCAGCTGTGTGGTAGCACTGGACATTGCTGGCGCTTTCGACCGGGTGTGGCACCAGGGCCTCTTAGCAAAACTTCAAGCACTGGGAATTGCAGGCTCTACGCTATGTCTCCTCAGTGATTACCTTCATGGTAGATCTCTAAGTGTAGTCCTCAATGGAACGGAATCAGCAAGACATCCTATTGGGGCAAGCGTTCCACAAGGAAGTGTGCTGGGTCCACTGTTATGGAATGTCTACTTCAACGACCTTCTTCATCTCATCCCAGAATCACATGCATATGCAGACGACTGTACACTGACATTCACTTATCAAGAGAAGAAATGCCAGCTGCTCTAAGCTACATCAATCACCAGCTGAGAGCTATATCAGCTTGGGGAAATAGATGGCAAGTAACATTTGCACCTGAGAAAACGCAAATGATGATCGTCTCTAGGCACCATGATGGTAATGCTGGTGCAGTAGTAAGGATGAATGGGAGGATGTTGGCACCTGGAGAAGAAGTTGATATCCTTGGGGTGAAATTTGACTCCAAACTAACCATGAAGAACCATGTTGTAAATCTTGCAAACAAGGCAGCCAGGAAGCTTACAGCACTTCGCCGTATCTCGCATCTGCTTGACAGTAGGGGTTGCAAGATACTGTACGAGGCACAAGTACGCTCACACCTTGAGTATGCTCCACTTTCTTGGTTTGCCTGTCCCCCCTCTCATCTGCGACTGCTTGACAGAGTAGAGAACAGAGCAAGACGTCTCATCTCTCGCCTGGACCCATCCTGGATGGATCTGTCATTTCAGCAGAGCCTTCAACATAGGAGGGATGTGGGTGGCCTTACTGTTATGTACAAGGCCAATATTGTCAAAATACCACACTTGGATCCACTTCGAGGACAGCGCGAAACAAGCTTTTATGCCACAAGACGGGCAGAAAGCAGCAACTTCACTCTGGCTGTACCCTTCTCCAGAACATCACTCCATCTGAGATCATACATACCCAGGATGACTCGAGTATGGAACACATTCGTTCAGCATAATGATGTCAACGAGATAACGTCAGTTGATCAAATGAAAATGCTGGCCCACAGATGGCTCCAACTTCATCCTGTTCCCTACTTGTATGTCTCATAACAATAAAAATGCTTTCAAATGAGCTGATGTAGGTAACAGCTCTTAGCTTGTCAATAAAGTTAGGAATCCTTAACCTGTAAATAGCTTGTCAATAAAGCTAGGGATCCTTAACCTTGTCAAACCATGTGTAAAAAAAAAAAAAAAAAAAAAAAAAAAAAAAAAAAAAAAAGAGAGACAGAGAGAGAGAGAGACAGAGAGAGAGAGAGAGAGAGAGAGAGAGAGAGGCGCTATAATTCAGTTATCCGCCTCCGAAGACAATTGCTCACACAGCGGAACTGTCCAAATTAATAATAATAATATCTACCTCGGAGAGGTAGGAAAAAGGGGAAGAGAAGTGTGGAGAGGGGCAGTGGGGAGGAAGTGGGGACTCACCTGGGGCTACAAATGATGATGGTGCTCGGGTGAGGGGTGAGAGGGGAGATGAGGGAGGATATAAGGATTGAGGGGGAGACATGGGAGGTGAAGAGGATTAGAGAGGGAGGAAGGAAAGGAAATTCCAAGTATTGAAGGAAGAAAGGGCAAATCTCAAGGGTTAAGGGAAACGAGGGGAAAATCTCAAGGGTTAAAGGAAGAAAGGGGACACAATGAGTTAAGGTGAGAAAGGGAAGTACAAGGGGAAGCTGACTAAACTTGAACTTGAGACACACACGCACACACACTGCAACAAGACTAGTCCCAGAGCTACGGGGATTGTCCTATGAAGAAAGGTTGAGGGAAATCGGCCTGACGACACTGGAGGCCAGGAGGGTCAGGGGAGACATGATAACGACATATAAAATACTGCGCGGAATAGACGAGGTGGACAAAGACGGGATGTTCCAGAGATGGGACACAGACACAAGAGGTCACAATTGGAAGTTGAAGACTCAGATGAATCAAAGGGATGTTAGGAAGTATTTCTTCAGTCATAGAGTAGTCAGGCCATGGAATAGCCTAGAAAGTGATGTGGTGGAGGCAGGAACCATACATAGTTTTAAGGCGAGGTATGATAGAGCTCATGGGGCAGGGAGAGAGAGGACCTAGTAGCATTCAGCGAAGAGGCGGGGCCAGGAGCTGTGACTCGACCCCTGCAACCACAAATAGGTGAGTACAAATAGGTGAGTACACACACACACACACACAACTAATTTTTTGTTTGTTTCACCTTCATTATGTGTTACTGCTTTACGTTAATGCTTGTCATTATTAGTTAAAATTTGTTAGCTAACATGTGTAGATAAACTGACATACGTACATAAGGAAAAAAAACAAAGTTAGGTAGAAGCCAAGTAAAAGGGATTCGACCCTATGGGTGTGGGGTATCGTAATCCTCTCCTTCCCTCCAGCTATAAGTAATCCATTTATGCACATTACTGCAGCAGTCTTACCTCTGACCTCTGGAGGAGGAGACGAACACAGGCAGGTGGAGGTGGCCCAGCATCCTACCTCACAACACACGCTAATACTTCTTTCGTTTCGTCGTCTTTACGGATGTTTATGTTGCTGACTCTTACGCTCTTCTTTTGTCTCTGTACACTGATCTCTTCTTGTTTATGCACTCTTATTCGCTCTTTTTTTGCCTCTACACATTCTTTACGTTTGTCTTCACCTTCATAGTGTTCTTGCTTCTATAATTTCTTCCATTTGTCTTACATCTTCACACTATTCTTGTCTCTACACACTCTTCTTACCTCTAATCTTACTTTCAAGTTTCAGAACCTTCTTCACTTTCTTCCACTTGTCTTTACCCCTCTGACACTGTTTTTTTTCGGTTGTCTTTACACCCTTCGTATTTTTCTTCTAGTGATGCCACACTGCAATACAACACACTACAATACACTATACTACAATACACTACACTATACTACACCACACCACACATACACAGTAACTACTATTACTTCGGTACATAAATACGCTCATCACACAATCAATAGGCAAAGTGTCTAACGACAAGTGTCTTTAACAATTAGCAGCTACTACTACTACAACTACTACTATTTCTACTTCTACTACTACTACTACTACTACTACTACAACTACTACTATTTCTACTTCTACTACTATTACTACAACTACTACTACACACACTCACACAGGATAAGGCTCCTAGAGCACGGAGTGGACCTATCAGCGACCCGTCAAGAGGCGTGGCTAGGATCTGCAACTCACCCTCTGCAGCCACAAATAGGTAGGTGTACACACACACACACACACACATCTACCTCTGGAGCAACCAAATACTCTCTGATATACCTCCACTCACTAGTGGTACACACTTGCCATAACATCACAGTTACCATTCTGTTTCATTCCTTTGGAAGATCGTAGTCACTCGAGGCTTTTCGATAACTAACATTGTGTTTTGTTCACTGATCACTGTCCCTTCTGGACACCGAGTAGAGTAACTCTGCGATATTTTTAACCGAATGATACCAACTATCCGGAGAAGAGAAGTCACCAGCATCACTGAAATAACCACTCTAGCTATCGTCTAGGCAAAGACGGAATACACTTGCAGCACGGGCAGCAGTAACAGCATCACCAGCAGCAGCAGCATCACCAGCAGCATCACCAGCAGCAGCAGGAGCACGAGCAAAGGAAAGTAATGTAGTAAGGTAGAGGAGCCTACGGCAGCTGTGTTTACCACGTGCTAGTGTCAAGTGTCAACACTCAGGGGAGAGACATGACGTCAGTAGCGAGGCACGCCCCCTCGAGGCTCAAGCTCCACCTCCAGTGGGAGGAGCCACAGCCACCATAAACACTGGGAATAAACAAGCTTCCTCTAGATACAGTTACACACTGTCATTACTTACAGCTGTGTTAAGATAATACAGTATTTACGCTAAGAATATTATTATTATAGGCAAATTAGAGTGATAAATTATGAAGATTGAAGTTAAATAGTTATTTCTGCTGGGATCCCAGAAAATATCTAAGAATATATGCCAGCATCAGGCCTACTGGCCCATACTATGCAGGTCTTACTCAAACCCAGTGCAACAAAAATATTTGAAAGCCCATTTTCAATGCTGCCTAAGGAATATGTTGTGATAACCCTGTTAACTCATGTGCAAGTCCCACTCGAATCCAGCCCCTCTCACTATTTATTCTCTGGGGTCTCCGAGGCAGCAACACGGAGACTATGTTCCTATTCCTGAGTTCAAGGATTGCTTTTGACGATCCTCATGCAGTGGATGGGTCTTTAACCTGTATCTGCAGGTTACTTGGGGGTTACCTGGGCTCGCCCACGCGGCACGGTCCCGGACCAGGTTGCTAGCCTGATCGATCAGGCTATCAGTGACCGCCGCCCATCCCAGCGTATGCACTACAACCCGGCTGATCAGGAACTGCTGTGAGGAAACTGTCGTCTTCCCTC
>NC_091313.1:30874968-30887468 GCF_038502225.1 Cherax quadricarinatus
GTTCTCGCAAATTGACAATTTTACCTATTCGGCTCGACATATGTATAAGATCACAGTAAACAGGTGATATCACAATATGTAGAATAACCACTGTGAAAAAATATTGAAATTATAAGCACTTTCGACGATAAGTGTCAGCCAATATAAATATACCTATGTAGTCCTACGTGACCTGCTTGACTTCTATCCAGACTTGCAGGGTAATTTTAACTGGACACTTTTGGTCGTCATCCGATCTGCATAGCTGGGAGGGATCCCTTATTGATGGGCATCTGGCTATTGCGACACTCCTCTTGATGTTGTTAACCTCTTCATACCTTGCATGAAGAGAAACAAGACCATGGTACCCAAATCGGTCTTTCGATTCACTGCCATAGCTATATATGTGGTCAGCGATGATGGGAGCGGCAAGGCGAAGGTCAACCCCAGTGAGGATGGTCTACAGGTCGAGGTTTGTGCCAAGCGAGGAACTGGGGACAGCCAACAGGAAATTCCCTGCATGAGGAGCTCTCACTGCCAGAAAGCGAGCTCTGTCTTTGCTTGACGCAACTTTTGGGCCATCTAAGTGTGATTGTTTATAGCTGTAAGTAAGGAGCAAGTCTGGTTGAGAAGCGTGTTCGAGTATCCCACAACCTGGCTCTATCAGTGAACTTTTGGCCACGGACCTCAACATTGTGTCTGAGGTACTCAGTAAAGTTTGCTGCGAACCTCATGTCATCCAGTGAGGTTTGCACCTTCGACAAGCCAGCATTAAAAGTACAAAGTCTACGCACTTACTAGAACTTGGTAGGGTGATGTCCCAAACACAGGACAGGCAAAGTGATGTCCCAAACACAGGACAGGCAAAGTGCTGTCCCAAACGGAATTCCAAGTCCAGTGACGTCACATGTCTCAAGCAGCAGCAGCAGCAGCAACAGCAGCAGCGTAATTTTCTCATAAATCTGTCATTAACTGGAGTGAAACATGATCCTCTCTTTACAGGAGCTCGTAACTGCCTCAAACAAGCAGTCACACACCTGCATATATACATAAAACATACAGGTAAATGCTCATGCATAAACACGAGGCCAAGCATCAGTAATCATACTTCTGCAAGTTCAACTATGTATGAACTTACCAAATATATGGAGAGGGGAAACCAAAACATTTGCAAAGTCACCTTTACTATCATCGTCTCTTCTCCCCTCTCTCTCATTTCTTTTCTCACTCTCTCTCTGTCCTCCTCCTCTTTATATATACTCTCCTCTCGTTGGTCCTGTTTTTTCCCCTCTCAGTTTCGTGAATCTCTCGTCTCGTATCCTCCTCTGTCAACTCATTCTCTCCTCTCTCTCTGTTTCCTATCCTATCTGTTAAAAAGCTATTACTGGAGGTTATTAACGTTATTGTCGTCTCAATCACAAGTTGTTAAAGAGTTTGTCTTAATATCAGTATATGTTACGCTACCGAAACAGACTATCTCACTATCTCTACTCGATCTTCCCTCATCCATTTCCGATCTTCCTTTAGCTTCCTCTCTCTTCCTATGGCTTTTTTTTCTAGCTCCCTTCCTCTGTCCTCTCTTTCTCCCTCTGTCCTCTCTTTCTCCCTCTCTCTCTCTCTCTCCCTCTCTCTCTCTGCAACGCTATGGAAGGGAAGCTGTTTTCTTGTCACTGACAATAACAAGACACAAAGACAATGGACAAGGCTTAATAGTATATCACTAGACGGGAGCTAAGTGTGTTTGAGGATTGTAAAATACTGGAGAAGAGGAGGCAAAAAGATCCTTTTTTTTCTAATTAAACTAAATTAGATACATGAGCATTGTATCATCCTATTGCATATGACTGTTACATTATTATGGGAACAAAAAGTATATTTCTCTGTCCATTTGTATCACGTGGGATGGATTTCATACATTGTGTCGAAGTCTGTCAGACTGAGCTGAGAGGCTTCAGTAGGGCAAAGTATCTCATCAAGGAGTTCCTCAGCTACGGGAGCTTCACTTCCAGCAGAGTTCTAGTTACTTTTACTTAGGAATTAGGGGCTGAGCCTGGTGGTGGGTTGGTAGTGGGAGAGGGGAGTGTGGAAGGGAAGCTGGGGAGGGGAGTGTAAGAGGGAAGTGGGGAAAGGGAGTGAGAAACTTAGAGAACACTGACTCTATACCGTATACTGACTCTGCCTTGCTTTTGAGACAGCCGCTGTGGAACAGGTTAGGACCGTTTTGAGTCATCTGTTGTGTGGACAGACTGCTTACGTTAGTGAACTCCATTATATGTCCTGGCACTGACCGATTCATTTGGGTGGTGTTAAACTTTACTTATATTTGGTGGAGTGGACTCTTATTTCTTTGTATGAAGTAGTGAAAAGACATAGCATATTCCAGGCTTTGTGAATTAAATCACTTGTGTTTTCTTACTGCTCAGTGTTGACAGCACCATTCATAGTGAGAGTGATAGCAAAGCTGGACAAAATTCGAGTGAGTGTTCGCTGCCTACACAGAACCAATAAAGTATTTAAACTACTGGGAATACCTTAAAGAACTGTAAATATACCTCCTGGGAAGAACACAAGATAAGCAGTATGTGGAAGATACTAGAGAGTCTTGCCCCAAATCTGCACATTACAACAATATAGTAGAGGGAGATATATGGAAGTGTAAAATAAACTAATACGAGAAAACTACCAGTATCCCTGGGCCTAGACCAGTCATACTGCTGGCAATATAAATTCGAAATATTGACGGAACCAATGTAGAGGTCTGCAATAGGAAATTGGCTCTCTGTCTCCGTGGCGTGTCAAATCCAAATGTGTTGCATTTGAGGGCTTGCGGGCGGCTGAAAGCAATAACCTTGTCGACCAGACTATCAAAAGTGAGGCCTGGCCCAAGGCCGACCCGCGGGAGTAGGAAATTTCCCGAAACATGTCACAGGCAAATCACAGGCGTGTCTCATTGCCTTGTTGAATGTTTACACACTGTATTGTGTGAACTAAAGTCCTTGACTAGATATCTGCACACACACACACACACACACACACACACACACACACACACACACACACACACACACACACACAAGACTAGTCCCAGAGCTAAGAGGTATGTCCTACGAAGAGAGGTTAAGGGAAATCAACCTGACGACACTGGAGGACAGGAGAGATAGGGGGGAGGTTACCTGGAGGTTATTCCGGGGATCAACGACCCCCGCGGCCCGGTCCATGACCAGGCCTCCCGATGGATCAGGGCCTGATCAACTAGGCTGTTACTGCGACATGATAACGACATACAAAATACTGAGAGGAATTGACAAGGTGGACAAAGACAGGATGTTCCAGAGATTGGACACAGTAACAAGGGGACACAGTTGGAAGCTGAAGACACAGATGAATCACAGGGATGTTAGGAAGTATTTCTTCAGCCACAGAGTAGTCAGTAAGTGGAATAGTTTGGGAAGCGATGTAGTGGAGGCAGGATCCATACATAGCTTTAAGCAGAGGTATGATAAAGCTCACGGCTCAGGGAGAGTGACCTAGTAGCGATCAGTGAAGAGGCGGGGCCAGGAGCTCGGACTCGACCCCCGCAACCTCAACTAGGTGAGTACAACTAGGTGAGTACACACACACACACACACACACACACTGTGCGGACCTGGGGTCGTGTGCGAGCGAGCTACTATGAACCCTGAGAAAGCTTTACGACTTTTCTGTGATGTACCTTTGAGTAATCTGCTGAAAATGTAATCAGTTACTATTTCAATGTAATCAGTAACCATTTCAATGTAAACAGTTACCATTTCAATGTAAACAGTTACCATTTCAATGTAATCAGTTACCATTTCAATGTAAACAGTTACCATTTCAATGACGTTCTATCCTCTGGCTATTATTTCTCGTCCAGACTGTAAATATATTTTTACAAAATATCTTCATTCAGTAAAGAAAGGAGCAATTTACACTACCAGATCCCTGGAGTACTAAACGGAAGCAAAATTTTCGATACAAAACCTTGAGTCCATTATTTTTGGAAACAGAGACAAGCATTGTCTCGCAGGAGGCTCAAGACACTAGTGATTACCGGAAGTATAAGTGTAGTGATCATTGGCAGGTACAGGAGCAAGAAACTAGTAATTATGTATTATTTTGGAAACTAGTGATCATTGGTTAGTATAAGAAACTAGTGATTATTTGGAAGTATAAGTGTAAGAATCTAGTAATTATAAGACAGCACAAGACTTGAGTGACTATCAGAGGAAAGAAAGCTTGAGAGGAAAGTTGCTTAAATTGGTGATTAACACTGGGAATTACCGAGGCTTATAAGTGCTTTAATTGCTTCATTGTTATGCTATTAAGTAATTATTAATTTTTTACTAGGGATTATGAAGACGTATTAATTGTCGAGTGCTTACAACCCCTAGCTGCCTTTCTTCCCTCTTCCCCTAGCTGCCTTCCTTCCCTCTTCCCCTAGCTGCCTTCCTTCCCTCTTCCCCTAGCTGCCTTCCTTCCCTCTTCCCCTAGCTGCCTTTCTTCCCTCTTCCCCTAGCTGCCTTCCTTCCCTCTTCCCCTAGCTGCCTTCCTTCCTTCCTTCTTCCCCTAACTGCCTTCCTTCACTCTTCCCCTAACTGCCTTTCTTCCCTCTTTCCCTAGCTGCCTTCCTTCCCTCTTCCCCTAGCTGCCTTCCTTCCTTCCTTCTTCCCCTAACTGCCTTTCTTCCCTCTTCCCCTAGCTGCCTTCCTTCCCTCTTCCCCTAGCTGCCTTCCTTCCTTCCTTCTTCCCCTAACTGCCTTCCTTCACTCTTCCCCTAACTGCCTTTCTTCCCTCTTCCCCTAGCTGCCTTCCTTCCCTCTTCCCCTAGCTGCCTTCCTTCCCTCTTCCCCTAGCTGCCTTCCTTCCCTCTTCCCCTAGCTGCCTTTCTTCCCTCTTCCCCTAACTGCCTTTCTTCCCTCTTCCCCTAGCTGCCCTCCTTCCCTCTTCCCCTAGCTGCCTTTCTTCCCTCTTCCCCTAGCTGCCTTCCTTCCCTCTTCCCCTAACTGCCTTCCTTCCCTCTTCCCCTAGCTGCATTCCTTCCCTCTTCCCCTAGCTGCCTTCCTTCCCTCTTCCCCTAGCTGCCTTCCTTCACTCTTCCCCTAGTTGCCTTCCTTCCCTCTTCCCCTAGCTGCCTTTCTTCCCTCTTCCCCTAGCTGCCTTCCTTCTTCCCCTAGCTGCCTTCCTTCCCTCTTCCCCTAGCTGCCTTCCTTCCCTCTTCCCCTAGCTGCCTTCCTTCCCTCTTCCCCTAGCTGCCTTCCTTCCCTCTTCCTCTAACTGCCTTTCTTCCCTCTTCCCCTATCTGCCTTCCTTCCCTCTTTCCCTAGCTGCCTTCCTTCTCTCTTCCCCTAACTGCCTTTCTTCCCTCTTCCTCTAGCTGCCTTCCTTCCCTCTTCCCCTAGCTGCCTCCCTTCCCTCTTTTTCCCCATAGCTGCCTTCCTTCCCTCTTCCTCCAACTGCCTTTCTTCCCTCTTCTCCTATCTGCCTTCCTTCCCTCTTTCCCTAGCTGCCTTCCTTCTCTCTTCCCCTAACTGCCTTTCTTCCCTCTTCCTCTAGCTGCCTTACTTCCCTCTTCCCCTAGCTGCCTTCCTTCTCTCTTTTTCCCCATAGCTGCCTTCCTTCCCCCTTTCTACCCCTAACTTCCTTCTTGCCCTTTCCCTTCCCTAACTGCCCTCCTTCCTCCCCTTTCCTTCTAGCTTCCTTCCTCTCGTCTTTAGCTTCCTAACTCTCCCTCTAGCACCTATCTTCTATTCCCTTCCTGACGCCAAGCCCTCCTTCGTTTTTGTTTCTATCTTCCCCTCCCGCTTTTTGGCTCCCTCCCCCATTTCCCAGCTCCTTTTCCCGTTTCTCATAACCCCTCCCGCAGTTCTGGTTTTGGTTGGACAGAAACTATGAATATGCAGATTACAATCTTAACCAAAGAAACTTTTTGTATAATCACGCTGTACATATCAGTAATGATTCTCTCTGCTCGATGTCGACAGCGGTCTGGCAAACACACAACTCCGCCAGACTAACCCCACACGCCGGCATCTTTTTATTTCGTCCGGTTCTTTAACTGTTGCAGCGATACTCATGACACACTACCAAATCTACACGCATTCTCACACAAGCACAGCGACACACCTGGAAAGCACCAAGCCCAGACGAGATTGGAGTGTCTTACACAGGACGTAACATCCAGCACGCCTGAAGTGTCTTGCACAGGACGTTACTTCCAGCAAGCGTGGAGTGTTTTACACGGAATATGACTGCCAGCAGGACTGGAATTCCAATACATTTCTTTTTCCATGCGCCCAATAAGTAGCCAGCTTAAATAAAGGTACATATTTTTACTTCTAGGTGGGCAGGTATGGAAGGTATGTCAGGAAACTTGCCTACACTCTTCTCCGTGGCAGAGAGTCGACCTTTGACCTTGCGGTTGATAGCTGAATGCTCTCAACAGTTAACTACATATCGCCCAGTCATAGAAACTGCGAGTATTAAGAGGGTAAGTCACTGAAGGTTAGTATACAGTAGTAGAGAATGATGTGTTGACTTACATAAATGTTTTTTTGTAGAGGAAAATTGTATAATCGTCTTTCTAGTGAAGTGAGCGTGGTGTGAGGTGCATGGGGTGTATGCTGGGTGTTCTTGGGATGTAGGTGGGGTGTGTGTGGGGGGGGGGAAGGATCACCTGAACACTATGCACCAATACGAGAACAGCCAAAAAAAAATTCAAATTCTTCTAAAATTATTTTTTTTTCACCAACACTAATAATGGTTTCTTTTATTCGGCGTATATTTCCGGAGGAGGAACTGTGTGCGTGTGTACGTGAGTTTCTGTGTACGTATGTGCGCGTTGGGTCTTGCGTATCTATGTATGTGCTCGCGAAACTATTATGTGGGCGCGACCAGGGAGGAAGAGCCAATTTGTAAGGTTGGTGATGGCAGGGGTTGTGGTGGAGGGTGATGACAGGGTTCTAGCACGCACCCTTGGGCACACGCGTGCGTCACACACACGCACACACACACAAACACAAACACACAAACACAAACACACAAACACACACAGGCAAGATGAAAAACAGAAAGCCATGCAGGCAGGCAGGGAGACAGGCTGGCAGGCAAGGAACCAAACAGGAAGGCAAGCAGGTAGGCAGGCTGGCAAGCAGTCAGAGGCAAACAAAGCTTTTAACCAAAGGCACCTCTTTTTTATTATTCTCTCCATTATACGTTTTAACTTCACCATTACACTTGTCAGAGATAGTAGTCTGTAGTTGAGGGTTGTTTTCTTCACTCACCTTTCTTGAATATTGGCATTACGTTTGACACCTTCAGTGTATCTGTCAGTTTTGTCATTTAAGTGATTTAAAATAAAAAAATGAACAAGAGCCGTCTTGGGAAATTCAGCTCCTCTCGCTATGCATAATGAAATTTTGTCAAGAAGCATTGCCTGTGTTGCTAGTTCACTCTGGATCCTCATTACCTCCTTGGTAATAGTTTCGGTCGTTAGGTGATTACCCGTGACGACGCCAGGCAAGTGATCACATCCCAGACATCATTTAGGTTCATTAAACTCTTAGCACACATCCTTACTGGTGTGTGTGTGTGTGTGTGTGTATGTGTGTGTGTGTGTGTGTGTGTATGTGTGTGTGTGTGTACTCACCTAATTGTACTCGCCTAATTGTGGTTGCAGGGGTCGAGACTCAGCTCCTGGCCCCGCCTCTTCACTGATCGCTACTGGGTCCTCTCTCTCTCTGCTTCCTGAGCTTTGTCATACCTCTTCTTAAAACTATGTATGGTTCCTGCCTCCACTACTTCACTTGCTAGGCTGTTCCACTTGCTGACAACTCTATGACTGAAGAAATACTTCCTAACGTCCCTGTGACTCGTCTGAGTCTTCAGCTTCCAGTTGTGACCCCTTGTCCCTGTGTCCCCTCTCTGGAACATCCTATCTCTGTCCACCTTGTCTATTCCCCGCAGTATCTTGTATGTCGTTATCATGTCTCCCCTGACCCTTCTGTCCTCCAGTGTCGTCAGTCCGATTTCCCTTAACCTTTCCTCGTACGACATTCCCTTGAGCTCTGGGACTAGCCTTGTTGCAAACCTTTGTACTTTCTCTAACTTCTTGACGTGCTTGACCAGGTGTGGGTTCCAGACTGGTGCTGCATACTCCAGTATGGGCCTAACATACACAGTGTACAGTGTCTTGAACGATTCCTTATTAAGGTATCGGAACGCTATTCTCAGGTTTGCCAGGCGCCCGTATGCTGCAGCAGTTATTTGGTTGATGTGTGCCTCCGGTGATGTGCTCGGTGTTATGGTCACCCCAAGGTCTTTCTCCCTGAGTGAGGTCTGTAGTCTTTGTCCACCTAGCCTATACTCTGTCTGCGGTCTTCTTTGCCCCTCCCCAATCTTCATGACTTTGCATTTGGCTGGATTGAATTCGAGAAGCCAGTTACTGGACCACATGTCCAGCCTGTCCAGGTCTCTTTGCAGTCCTGCCTCATCCTCGTCCGATTTAATTCTTCTCATCAACTTCACGTCATCTGCGAACAGGGACACTTCAGAGTCTATTCCTTCCATCATGTCGTTCACATATATCAAAAATAGCACTGGTCCTAGAACTGACCCCTGTGGGACCCCGCTCGTAACAGGCGCCCACTGTGATACCTCTTCACGTACCATGACTCGTTGCTGCCTCCCTGTCAGGTATTCCCTTATCCATTGCAGTGCCCTCCCTTTTACATGCGCCTGATCCTCCAGCTTCTGCACTAATCTCTTGTGGGGAACTGTGTCAAAGGCCTTCCTGCAGTCTAGGAAAACGCAATCTACCCACCCCTCTCTCTCGTGTCTTACTTCTGTTACCTTGTCATAAAACTCCAGGAGGTTTGTGATACAGGATTTGCCTTCCATGAACCCATGCTGGTTTTCATTTATAACCTTGTTCCTTTCCAGGTGTTCGACCACTCTCCTCCTGATAATCTTCTCCATGACTTTGCACACAATACATGTCAGAGACACAGGTCTGTAGTTTAGTGCCTCGTTTCTGTTTCCTTTCTTAAATATGGGGACTACACTAGCTGTCTTCCATTTCTCATGTAGTTGCCCAGTTTCAAGGGATGTGTTGAAGATTGTGGTTAGAGGCACGCACAGCATCTCTGCTCCTTCTCTAAGGACCCATGGGGAGATGTTGTCCGGTCCCATCGCCTTTGAGGTGTCAAGGTCACTTAAGAGCTTCTTCACCTCCTCCTCAGTTGTTCGTATGTCATCCAACACTTGTTGGTATATTCCCTCTTGATGTTCCCTTCTGTGCTGTCTTCCCACAGCCCTTCCTGTCTCTACTGTAAAAACTTCCTTAAATCTCCTGTTCAGCTCCTCACATACCTCCTGATCATTTCTTGTGAGTTCTCCACCTTCTGCCCTTAATCTGATCACCTGGTCTTTGACTGTTGTCTTCCTCCTGATGTGGCTATACAACAGTTTCGGGTCAGTCTTGATTCTCGATGCTATGTCATTTTCATACTGTCGCTGGGCCTCCCTCCTTACCTGTGCATACTCATTCCTGGCTCTGCGACTGATTTGTGTGTGTGTGTGTGTGTGTGTGTGTGTGTGTGTGTGTGTGTGTGTGTGTAGTCCACCATCTTTCCTCAGTTTTATCATCTGTTCCTTGAGTGACGTTTCCATGCTGATGTTAGTATTGAACGTTCCCAAGTCTGGGTGAACTACTGGATCCACACCATCCAGTCACAACACTCCAGTGGAGGAAACCATCCAGTCTTGATGCTCTAAATGTTGAGATCATCCATATTGCTCTTTGGGTTGAAATTATCCAGTTACAGTGCTTTTCAGGGTTGATATCAACCAATATAAATGCTCAAGGGTTGAAATTATTCATTCGTTGTGCTCAATGGTTTGACCTCGCCCAATTATTATCCTCATAGGGTCGAGATCATCCAGTCACAATGATCTGAGGACGAGGTCATTCAGTCACAATGTTCCAAGGATTGAGAATATAAAATTATAATCCATCATGAGTTGAGATCATCCAGTCAAAATCCTTCAGAGAAAATACACACACGCATCAGTAGACAAAAGTATCCACGCGTGTATTAATTACTTAGTCATCCTGCCTGGACTTGTTGATTCATTCTTAGCAGTGTGATTTGGTTCTGTGCTCTTACACTCACTCTCCCATTCACTCCCATCGTCCTCCATTCACTCTGTCCTATTTACTTTCACTCTCTGCATGCAGGCGGGACAGAGTGATCAGGCGTGTTAAGGTTATTTACCTGTTATTACAATAACCACTTAACTCTGAGATAACTTAACCACCCAAGTCATCCCGGTCAGAGTGAGGCGGTAGCCCCTCATGCGCTACTTTCCATGAATCCACAATCATTATCGAATCATTAACTGCAAATTACCCACCATTGTATGCAATTTGGATCGTTATGTGTTAGATTAATGGATCGCCAACACTGAGTAAATAGGGATGTTATCCAGACAATACCACCGATGACTTCCGCAGTATTTGAGCCATTTGTGTCCCGTATTGAGTATGGCTATAGAATTCACACGAAACAAGGAGTCTTGGCGACCACAAGACTTGTTTTGTGTTCACCCAGGAACCAGTACTCACTGTTGCTACCTTCCCACCGCTTGCAGTTCCACATTATATAATGCATGGATCTTCGTTGCTCCTATACAAGCTGAGCTATAAGGCAGGTTAGTATTATTTGCTTGAGGCCATCCTGGAACAAGCCATTACTCTATATATATTTATTTTTTTTTTTTTGGGGGGGGGGGGGGAATTGGTGGTGTAGTTAGTCTGACACCATTTGCAACGTATAACAGGATGGGGAAGCTATGATGGGTCTACTTTGGGGGTAAACCCGTTTACACCAAATGAAGCGTAACCAGAAGCTGAAACTGAACCCCTGCAATTATAAATAAGAGATTACATGTGGCTCTGCGATCAAATTTGCGAAAAAATTAATTATTCTTTTCACCTAAAAAATAAAAGGTCGCAATGCCGTGATTGGATCGTTTCACCAAAACTACTACCTTTCGGTCATGGTTGGACCGAAACGTAGTCGCAAAGTTCACTTTTCATCCTTTTTCGAAGTATAGATCTCGCTGTCACTAAGTTAGACATTAACTTTGATAAAACAATCGACTCCAGAGGATTTTAATGGTTGTCGGCCACAAACTCGTCAACATAACTGCCATTGTATTTGTGTTGTCGCTAAAAAATCTTTTAAGTGTAAGAATGAGAAAAATCTTACGATAAAGGATATACTAGAAATAATCAACACGCACGCACGCACGCACACACACACACACACACACACACACACACACACACACACACACACACACACACACACACGCGCGCGCGCGGGGCCAGGAGCGGAGTCTCGACCCCTGCAACCACAATTAGGTGAATACACACACACACACACACTCCATATAAAAAATGAGAATATGAAAAGGCGTAGACAAAATACGAATAAAATATATTTTCGGTACATGAATGATGATGGGTGTGGTGGTGATAGTGATGGGTGTGTGCTGGTGGTAGTGATGGGTGTGGTGGTGGTAGTGATGGGTGTGTGCTGGTGGTAGTGATGGGTGTGTACTGGTGGTAGTGATGGGTGTGTACTGGTGATAGTGATGGGTGTGGTGGTGGTAGTGATGGGTGTGTACTGGTGGTAGTGATGGGTGTGTACTGGTGGTAGTGATGGGTGTGTACTGGTGGTAGTGATGGGTGTGTACTGGTGGTAGTGATGGGTGTGTACTGGTGGTAGTGATGGGTGTGTACTGGTGGTAGTGATGGGTGTGTACTGGTGGTAGTGATGGGTGTGTGCTGGTGGTAGTGATGGGTGTGGTGGTGGTAGTGATGGGTGTGTACTGGTGGTAGTGATGGGTGTGTACTGGTGGTAGTGATGGGTGTGTACTGGTGGTAGTGATGGGTGTGGTGGTGGTAGTGATGGGTGTGTACTGGTGGTAGTGATGGGTGTGTACTGGTGGTAGTGATGGGTGTGTACTGGTGGTAGTGATGGGGGTGTGGTGGTGGTAGTGATGGGTGTGTACTGGTGGTAGTGATGGGGGTGTGGTGGTGGTAGTGATGGGTGTGTACTGGTGGTAGTGATGGGGGTGTGCTGGTGGTAGTGATGGGGGTGTGGTGGTGGTGGTGGTAGTGATGGGTGTGTACTGGTGGTAGTGATGGGGGTGTGGTGGTGGTAGTGATGGGTGTGTACTGGTGGTAGTGATGGGGGTGTGCTGGTGGTAGTGATGGGGGTGTGGTGGTGGTGGTGGTAGTGATGGGTGTGTACTGGTGGTAGTGATGGGGGTGTGGTGGTGGTAGTGATGGGTGTGTACTGGTGGTAGTGATGGGGGTGTGGTGGTGGTAGTGATGGGGGTGTGGTGGTGGTGGTGGTAGTGATGGGTGTGTACTGGTGGTAGTGATGGGGGTGTGCTGGTGGTAGTGATGGGGGTGTGGTGGTGGTGGTGGTAGT
>NC_091313.1:30892468-30954968 GCF_038502225.1 Cherax quadricarinatus
GAAAGCTTTCACTAAATATATCTGAGGTATATGACGAACACTCTGGCTGCTGGCGTTTCCAGTCTCTCGAACAGCGCTAATGTTGAACACAGCCACATTTGTTTTTCATTATCGCCATTAGATACGCCGCAGTTAGTTATCAATTGCCAAAGGCACATGTAATAGACACTTGGCCTGTTGTTTGTAGTGTGTGTGTGTGTGTTAGTTAACAATTGTTACAAGCACTTGTCTGCTATCGACAAGTGCTTGTAACAATGAGGATGCTGATACCTTCCCTCAGGACTTAACTACTTTCAGAAGACTGAAATTTCATTAAGCATTAGCTTTTTTACTCAGAATATTACTTCCAGCAATACTGGACCTTCTAACACCTCACAGAAAGGGTAAGAATCGCTCCCATGGCCACCAGTCCTAAAACTAGCGGGCCAGTGGGCTAACCAGTGTACCATGACGGCCTTATAAGATTCATCCAACAGTTACTGTACATTAGATGCGACCCCTAGTGGTCGGCTAACACACAGCCAGCTACTTTCCCTGCTAGGTGAGCAAGGGCAACAACAGTAAAATAAAAATATACCACTATGAGTAAAGTGCAGTGAACACTTGTCAGTGCTCAATAATATCCCACATGAAGACAGAAACTCAGGAAATTAACTGATCTGTTTATTTCGACTCCCAGCTGGGTCCTCTTCAGCAGATCTGCTGACGAGACACCCCAGTGGGGGGGGGGGGTCGAAATAAACAGATCAATTTAGTTTTCTGAGGTTTTTTTTTTCCTCTCCCCATGTGGCTTATTGCTGAGCACTTACCAATATGCTTAGCTGATCGGTGTGGGCGGGGATGGGTGTGGTGGGCGTTTGTCTGCTACTGAACTGTAATACAGCTTAGGAGTCATTTCATGTAGAGTTTATGTCATAACAGTGCTCAACCACTTTGTTAGGAACGATGTAACCATGTTACCCCAGCAGGGTGAAAAGTAGAACGACTTAAAGGATCTAGTGGAGGCTAACTCACCACGCAGTTTCAAGAGTAGGTATGATGAGAACCAAGAAACCGAAAACATTATTGCCAATGAAGGTAGTTGCAGATGAAGCTGAGTTGAGCCTCGACCCCAGGAATGATGATTATTATTATTATTATTATTATTAGTAGTAGTAGTAGTAGTAGTAGTAACTAGTAGTAATAGTAGTGGTAGTAATAGTAAAAGTAGTAATAGTAGTAATAGTGATAATAGTAGTAATAGTAGTACTAATAGTAGTAATAGCAGTAATAGTAATAATAGTAGTAGTGTTAGGTAATGTTTATCTTAGCTGCGCGAAAAATATGGGTCATCTACATTCTCTAGCATTAAGTGGAAAATGCGATGGAGTTATTGATATGTTGTGTATATAGGAAGAAACTACTTTTCTCAGTAAGGAAAAAAAAGCCTCTAGTATAAGAGAACCTTTGTAAAGAGTATAAGAGAACCTAATGTAAACTAACCCAGAGTTCGAGTCATATTACTAGGCTAATTTAAATTTGGTTTAGTGAGGTTTACGCTTGGGTTACTAAAAACTAATCCTATGGGCCCGAAATATAACCGTTTCTGTGGCACATCTCATTTAATATTGTTTAATGCTTGAGCATTCTTCTGAAAGAGTTCCTTCAGAAGGATGTCGTTAATCACCCTCCCCCCCCCCACACACATGTTAACACTACATATATGGTATCTTATATCCCGATTATATTACAGCGGCACACTCGAGGTTTTTACATACATATGCCAGTGGAAGAAGGGACGATTTTTTTTTTTGGAGGTGTACTGGATTAAAAAAAAAAACCGCTGGTTTGAGACAGTTTTCAACACACAGATACCCAATAGTGGAACATGCGTTTTATTAATGAACTTGTCGATATGTTTTAGTGTCATATTTTTGGGTCCCAAAAAAGACAAGAAATACACTGTGCGCAAAAAAACTGCTTAAGTTAAACATATAATTTAAGTTGTATTTCGAATATATGTTTTAGTGAAGCGTTTAGAGAGTGGCAAGAACTGCTGGATACATCAGTCAGGCGTCATGAAGCAAGCGTTAATCCAGCTTTATCGCTGAACTTCCGCAGTTTTACTCTAAGGCAGTCACCGTACGACCTACCTATCTTCATTCTGCCTAAATTTACTTGGCGACGAAGCGATGGTTTTACGAGGTTCAGGCTTGTGTTAGAGTATTAAAATGAATTGATATTTTGTATATACATGTATACATATTTTTTTTTTTTTTGGTCTCTGTGTTGATAGTTATATGAATCTATTTCCCCTTTGTGTAGGACTGGTTATCTTGGTAATTTCCAAGTAAGATAATTCCAGCTCTACTGGAACGATACCTTTTGGTGCTCCCATTGCTGCTGAACAGTTACTGGAATACTTTTCGCTCTACTGAAGCCTTCCAGCAAGAAAGAGATTTTATTACCTCGTATACGAAGCTCATCCTGTGTGTTTAGAATATGAACGGGAGACATACCAGCGTTTTTCTCAGAGTACGGTCGCAGCACACTATTGATCTACCAATTTTTTTTTAATAAAACACAGTAGGGGTGGGAATTGAACTTGCGGCAAGCGAGTCGCAAAACTCCAGGCCAGAGCGTAAGCCACTGGGCCAGCTGGCCATAGCTGGTTCAATCTTCACCCGTACCGTGGTTCGTTTGCAATCGTGTCATTATGATTTCATGAGTCAGTTCCCTTTAAATTTATGGCAGCGGCCCCATGACGATCATGGAGTTTCCCTTGAGGATTCCCACTCTTCCCCAATGATCAAGGAAACATACATCTTGTGGCAATGTTTCAAAGTCTTAGATACAGCTAGTTGCCTATGCTGATTCATTATAGTGTTTGAAAGAAGTTAGGCTGATGAACTGTGAAATCAAGCAAGGGAAAACAAGCCGGCAACCATCATTAACTCTAACAATCTGTACACATCTAGTGACACCAAGTTCAATGACTCCAACAAGTTATGTGTAATTGTGGTGTGGCCTCAGGTGAAACTGAGCGTCGATTTGTTGTTATTTTAAGAAAATGAGGCGTTGTGATTGACAAGTAACGCATCCAACAGGAGAATAACGCGGACTCAAACATGCATGGGTTGTCATTACAATCTACTTAGGTTTTCAGAGGTAAAATTACATCAGATATGAGATTTCCGGTGTTTTTCGTCTTGAAAGGTAGGGAAAGGGCTTCAGACAAGCTCTATTATCTGTGATATACTGTGGGGATGAGATGGCACACCCCACAGCCACAGCCAACCTAACTATGTCGGTATTTATAGGTGGCTGTCACGATGGCTCAATTTTCAAAGGATCTGAATATTTGTGAAGGGATGTAGGCTTGGGAAGACGTATAAAAAGGATGCACGTGGAACGTGAGAGGGACGTAGGTGGAACGTGAGAGGGACGTAGGCGGTACGTGAGAGGGACGTACTTGGAACGTAAGAAGGATGTACGTGTAAGTAAACGGGGATATGTGTGGGAAGAGGTTGCGTGGGGAGTTATGCTGGAGTTGGATACGTGAAGGGACAATAAGGGATGTACGTGGGAGGGGTACTTGGAAGGAAGTGAGAGGGAAGTGGTAGGTAAGAACTTGAAATGTGGTACGTAGGAGGGACGTACGTAGAATATTCAGGACACGATAGACAAGTCGATCCGTGATGAGGACGATTTTGTGGCTTTGGTGAATTTTGACGTGGAAGAGCACTGAGGTTAACCACTTGTGGCCAGGGGAGCTGTGGGGCAGGTAAATTATATTGTGAAGGAGCTCTGGGGGTAGGCGAGTTTTATCATGGAGGTGCTGCATGTAGACAAGTTTTAACAGAGGTTATTGATATTCACATCAAGCCAGGAGCGCAAACATTGTGTTAGAGTTTGGACGTGTACCACATCAGGCCAGACTACAGACGTTAGTGGGCCACATCAGGCTAGACTACAGACGTCAGTGGGCCACATCAGGCTAGGATATAGTAGAGTAGTTGTTGAGGTCTGCATCAGGCCAAGATGTAGTACCATTGATGATTCACATCAGGCTAGAGTGTGCGAAAAATTGTTCTTCGTGTCAGACCAGGATGAAGAAGTTGTTTGCGATATACATCTGGCAAGAGTTCAGAAATTGTGGTTTGTGATCCGCATCGGGCGAGGCTGTACGAGAACTTGTTTATTGTCCACATCAGATCAGGGGAGAGAAAAAAAAAACAAAGAGGTTGTACGAGAGGTTAGAGAAATTTATATTCAGACCTGCATGTCCAATTAAGCGAAGAAGTCACAGATGAATGGAGTGAACACGGGAAACCCTTGCTATGTTCAGCCTCCGACCACATAACCATTGGTGGCGCTGAGGCGCACACACTGGGGCCTATTAATGCAATAGAAGACCTCGTTACAGACGGTGTCTTACCCCCCATCCCCCCCGAGTTGCTTTCTTAAATAACCACTCTTCCTTTAATGATTTAACTGTTATGCAAAGCTTCAGCGAGATCCTCTCTCCCTCACACACACACACACACACACACACACACACACACACACACACACACACACACACACACACACACACACACACACACACACATCAATACAATTTGGAATAGACACAGTAAGCCACAGAGAAATATCACCTAGGTCTCAGAGTGGTCAGAAATTGAATTGACTTGTATGAGGTGATGGAGACACATTCCATATACATTCCTATACATGGATGAAATCACAATAAAACGCGCGATTACAAATATGAAATAATCACTACACTGAAAATAGGATTTCATGTGTGTAAGCACATGAAAGAGTTCAAGTTTTATTTCCTATTTTCACTGTGGTATTTTCATTCTTATATATATATATATATATATATATATATATATATATATATATATATATATATATATATATATATATATATATATATACATCTCAAACCGGTTAGTGTTACTATCTTAGTTCGATAGATTTAAATTCTATCGAAAGTACGTGAACCGTTAAAATAACACAACCTGTATTTATGCTGACATCCACTAACATCAAGAATACTTTAATTCCTTAGATATTGATTATTAAAGGTCAGTGTGTATGCACCAATACAATACTGTCTGGAAGATCAAGTGACAACACTGAAAGATCACGTGACAACACTGAAAGATCACGTGACAACATTGTCTGGAGAAACAAGTGACAACACTGGAGAAACACGTGAAAGTACGTGACAAGTATGAGACAGGCAGCTGTCTAGTGACAGCTCCAGGGAAAGGAAGAGAGTCGTAGAACAAAAAAAAATTAAGCACTTCAATAACAGTCAGCACTCTGAAGTTTTAAAAAACATTTTTTTAGAGTTAATTGTGTAGCAGAGAGGACGTGACATGGTTGTAACAAACACACAAACTATAGTTGTTAACAAGATATATATCTGCACGCTCTGTGGTTGCTGCCTAATTAAAATGTATATTTTTTTGTTGTTCTGCCTTCCCTGACTGCGTCCTGTCTCCCCATCATGGGAAGTGTTTTGATGACGCAGAAGGGCTTTTGATCCAGAGAAGTGGGGGATGCACTTCTCTTCTGGCATCGATTCGGAATTGCATCCCATTTATCTGGAACTGTATGACTCCAACGGGTTTAGAGCTAACTCCATGAGTATAATAATAATAGGGCAGTTCTTAAGAAACATTATTAGGGTATCCAGTAGGATACCTGAGCTCAACACCTCGTGAGGCATGCAAGAAATCTGGTCAAAAGTACAAAGGATTTATGCATGAGTCGTCTTATATAAACATGAAGTCTGGTCAAAAGTACAAAGGATTTGTGTATGAGTCGTTTTATATGAACTTAAAAGTGACGACCCTGGACGAGCATCTTTATTACGCGCCCTATACCCATCCTGTGGACGGTAGTCAGAAGATTACAGAGGTACATAATGGCTTCAAGGACTGGGCTGCAAAGTTTTGATAGGTGGATAAGCTACAAAGGTAATGAACTATTTACATGTTTATGTCTGGTCACAATCGTAATGAGTTATTTACGAGAAAAGAACCAAGAGACATGTTACTACACATTATATATATTTAAAGGATTTAAGAGACAAAAGAGGAAGAGACGAGATAAAGGAGAGGATGAAGAACAAGTGGGCATACATTGAGGTTTAAGACAAATGAATTTAAGGAACGTTACGAAGTACTACCTCAGCCTGGGGAAGGCCACGAAGTGGAACGACTTCGAGGGGGCGGTGAAAGTTGAGCCTCTGACAACTATGCGAGTACACGCCACAATACAGAAATAGCAAAGGAAAACCCTACAAACAGTTTTAACAGTAGGTATAATAGAGCTCAAGAGGTCAGCCAGACAATGACGCCCCGTCTACACAGCCAACTACCTGAACAACAGCAAGGTCAGTACACCCCAACAATAGCAGTTCTCGTTCATAAACTCTGATACTGATGTGTTTGTTTTATTAATTTCATGAGTTTCGCGGATACCCAGCTTGTTTTCCATTGTGTTCCAGCTCACGGGTTCCTGTATTCCCAGTCCTTGTCATGGGTGGTAGGGGTTGGTGTGGGATTAGGGTATGGAAGAGGGGTGAGGCTTTGTGAGAGGCAGCTGTGAGGAAGGTATCTGTGATGGGAGAAATAGGTACTGGGTGTTGAGTATAGTCTGTTTTTAGTTATGTTTGGGTGGAAGAGAAGGCTAAGGGATGAGGGAGGTCTGTGGGTGGTTGTGCCTGGCAGTCCTCCAGAGGCTGACCTTTCATGGCTGTCGATGCATGCTCTCTCTCTCCTTTCTGCCTCTGGAGCTTTTGTGCCCCCTCAGTTCCTTCTGTTCTTTTCATGTTCATTCCCGGTCGAGGTACACAGGCGCTATTTTTTGTGTCCTTAAGCCGTGGTTGCCGCTGCATGATCCTATCTAGTACCATTACAGCTATGAGCCTTAATTTAATTTTGTGACTTTTTTTCCCCTCTTCGAGTTCCTCTCAGGTCTCTAAAAATGTGTGTGTGTGTGTGTGTGTGTGTGTGTGTGTGTGTGTGTGTGTGTGTGTGTGTGTGTGTGTGTGTGTGTGTGTAAGGTGTGAGCCATTGAGCCTTCAAAAAGGACTCGCTCAAATGACTGAAAGCACAGCTATGAGAGTCATCTTATGAACAGGATCACTGTCAGGTTAAGTTTTCCCATTTTTTCCCCCCTAACAAAGTACTCCCTTCCGCTCCTGGTGAGTGGTGCGGCGTTACAGGAGAATCCCTCGACATCCCTCACACCTGCTGTCTGACCACCACAATGACGCATTAATAACACGTTATGTGAGTTATGAAGACGGCTTCAGAAGGGAACCGGAACGCGATCCCAGTTGGTTTTGCGGTCGCTGGGGAATTTAACAAGCTTGGCAAGCATAGCTACCGACCCCATGCCAGCACGCTGCTGGCTACAACACCTGCAAGAAAGCTTTAAGATTTACAGAGCGCCAGGACCAAAAGGTCAGTCAGTGCTTTATTCAATAAAATATTCTACACACATACACACACACTAGCACTTGGTAAAATAATAACTTGTATCCTACTACCTTAAAATAACCCTTATTAGATAAAAAAAAATATATTTTTATATTAAATGTCACCTAAAAATTATGAAAAGTTCCTACAGGTACTCTTATAAATTATGAAATAAAACGATTTAGACTGAAGGCCGAAATCATGAGCAGTCAAAATTTATGCCACGGTTGAAAGCCTACTAAGCCGCCGGGGAGGCGGCATCCATCAGTGGCTGGCCGGAAGTATCTTATCTTGAAATAAAAGGGAATGGTTTCTCAGCGATGATTCTTGCTGAAAGAGAAGAGTGAAGAACCCACATTCCGTCGAGTCCTGTGTAATCTGTTGATAGGAAAGTGGCAGACATAGTTGGAACTAAGATATACCGATAACTGTGTAGCCCAAAAGGTCACTGAAGCAAACAGTCCACTATAAGAAATGCTTGATATCGTAGTCTTCGCCTCAGCAACCGTTTATTCAATACCTGGGATCACAGCATGTCCTGGCCACAAGCACTCGCTAGTCCTTGCAACGGGTGGAGAGTCAGGCGTACCATTTCTGGAGCTCTCTCAACCACTGTTAATAGAGTCCGTTATTCTCTCTTCTTAATTAATTACGCATTTCCGTACTAACTTACGCACTCTCCAGTCCTCCCAACCCCATTTAACATAATCCCCATCCTCTCGGGCCACTAACCCATCCTCAACCTTCCTCATCATGTTGTAACATCTGGCTTCTTTTGTCTTTAACATTTTCTCGTTAAACAAGTTGGGTCGCCCTTTTCACGGACAACATGACTCGCTGGTGCTCACACAAAACCAAGACTGCAACAAAAAACATTTGTGCTCAGAACACAGGTGGGAGAGTACCTTTGGCTCGAGAACACCGTATACCTGTGAGCGGTTTCGAGAGTCGTTCCACTCTTCCAGTCTGTCGTGAGACTAAGCCTCCCTGTGACTGGCTCATCAAGCAGGCTGTTGCAGCCCGCAAGCTCTAACACAGTCATCACAACTTGGTAGAGCAGACAAAGTCTGCAAGAGCCTGTTCAATTTCCCCATTTAAAATTTCTGTTTTTTGGCAAAAAGTCAAATGCAGATGGAGACCCCTTTATTAATGCTACGTTTCACCTACTCAATTAAGTTTCACGTAAGTGAAATGCTGTATACATATAGAGAATACATGGAGATGGTTTCAGGGGTCAACGCCCCCCTCGGCCCGGTCTGTGACCAGGCCTCGCTGGTAAAAGTCTCGTTTTGCTGCACGTTTATTTTTACCACTTGTCGTCCACTTATCAACCACTTTTACTTTTGTTCGATATTTTTTTTTACAGTCTGCTGGTAAAGTAACGTATGATAGAGGTGAAGCGGTCAGGAACCAACCGATGGACTGTAGCCTGAAGAGGTTCAGCCTAGTAAAATTATGTGATCATAATACTGCAAATAATAGCGAAATATGTAGATATGCAAATACAGAGAAGCAATACGAAACTAAAACAGTAACGGAGGCAAAGACTAAGCCAAACATAATTTATTGCTACATACGAAGAAAAACAACACTGAAAGATCAGACGGTAAAGAAGAGACGGAGGAGAGAGGGCCTAGGAAGGAAAATTACAACATCTGCTAAGAACTAGGCAAGAGATTTCATTTGAGGTATTCATAACCAGGTAAGAACCAGTGCTGCATATTAGGAGAACAACCCAAGAAGATGAAGAACTTTCATAATAAGAGAATCGTTTGAGAAGAGTATGAAGAAACGAATACAGAAATTGGCTGAAGGAATGAACCAATCACAGGGTTATACGGTAAGTCACTCGAAGTAAAACTGCCCTTATATAGATTATCATTATTATTATAATATTAACTTATAAGCGCTATAGGCGTGAGTTATATAGCTCCTGGGAGGCAATCAGGGCTGTTACAAAGAATGTAAGGGTTTCTCCAGTTCCTTGGAATAAGAGCTCTTCGGAAATAAGGCACCCCTCATAAAGGCCATTAAGAGCTGCGCAACTGTTGCTCTTGGACGGCCACTGAGGTACCAACTGTCAAGAAATGTGGCAGACATAAGGCAATAAACTACGGGTCAGTACCCTGACATACCCACAGTGCTGAGTGATGGAAGCGGTAATGAAGGAACAATTAATGGAACATCTGCATAGTAGAGGGAAACTTCATCATTACACAAAAGACTAGTGTAAATCAAGAATAAGAAGGAAAAGATGAGTGGACTGCGTCTTCTTAGTCTTTCAGAAAGCATCTGACTTTTTGGTTTATCAGAAACCTAGCCACAAAATATAAGCACACTACGGGGGTGACTCGAAGTGCTGACATGGTTCATGGAATGTCTAAAAGACACGTGATAAGAGTCATGGTGAGGAAGAAGAATTAGACTGACTCTTCCCGAAGATCAGTAATAATACCCAAACAAATAACATAATAGTTTGACTATTACAGCTCTTTTTTTTTTTTTTTTTTTTTTTTGGCAGATGCTGCCGAAGAGATAAAACCATTACGAACTAGAAAAAGAATAAAAAGACGAAAGGTGGTGGACGAGGAGGAGGGGAAGTAAAGTAATTCTCACATCCTCAAATCTCATGATCATTGCTTCTTCCTCCTAGCCCCCCCCCGCGGCAACATGCGTGGTCCAGTAGCTACTGTGAACGCCATTTCATATGCGCTCCACAGGGACGAGAAATACATAACTTCACGAGGATTTGTTGCTATTATTTAATTGTTGTGGAAGTGGTCAATTAAGCTACTTTTTTTTTTTTTACCATGAGAAAATTACATATGAAGTGTAGTATGAAATAAACTGGGAGGGTAAGACCCCTTGCGGGATGTCGGTGTGATTATTGCGATTACTGAAAGTGCTGTGCTCCGTCCTGGGTGCAATTGCTGGCGTAAAAAAAAGCAGAGTAAGAAAATAATGGTCATAGTATGAGAAACGAGAAAGATGAAATATAAAAGATGATGAAAATGAATATAGCCGAAGAGGTAGGAGATAAATACTGAGAGTGAAGTAAAAATAATTGTGCTGGCTCTCTCTCTCTCTCTCTCTCTCCCTTTCAGTCTCCCCTCCCTCCATCACAAACCCTATTCCTCCACCACAGGAAACTATTCTTCCAGTCACCAATCCCCTTTACCCATTCTCTCTTCCTTCTCTTTCCCTGCCTCTCTCTCTTCCCTAAGACCTTGCCCTCCGTGCCCCGTGCCCATGAGCCTGCCCCTCTAAGGTCCCTCCAGCGGGCTGCCAGCATACTAATGACGAGGGATCAATCTTTTCAATGAGCACTTAGATCTCTCTCACTCATTCATACTCACCCCAGACTTCCTTCTGCTATGAGGGATAAAGTTCACACTTCCCCGTAGCTTCGAGTGTGTGAGTCAGGTATGTAGGAGGAGTAAGGAACTAAACCAACCACGATATGGGTGGGGTTAGAACCCATGGGTCGTAAAACTAGTCCGGATGTCTATGAGGAGCGAACAAGTGATGGTCTCTGGATTCTCCATTTCTTCGGTTCATGTCGAAGTATAACGCATTTCGAAGTGCATTTTTTTCCTTTGTTTATGGACGGAAATACAAATAAATGAATACACGCTCACATTAAGGTAGCAGTGCGCATGTGCGCGAACCAGCGTGAATACAAGCACAGACATAAGAACATAAGAAAGGAGGAACATTGCAGCAGGCCTGTTGGCCCATACTAGGCAGGTCCTTTACAATTTATCCCACTAACAAACATTTGACCAACCCAATTTTCAATGCTACCCAAGAAATAAGCTCTGATGTGCAAGTCCCACTCAAATCCAACCCCTCCCACTCATGTACTTATCCAACCTAAATTTGAAACTACCCAAAGTCCTAGCCTCAATAACCCAACTAGGTAGACTGTTCCACTCATCAACTACCCTATTTCCAAACCAATACTTTCCTATGTCCTTTCTAAATCTAAATTTATCTAATTTAAATCCATTACTGCGGGTTCTCTCTTGGAGAGATATCCTCAAGACCTTGTTAATATCCCCTTTATTAATACCTATCTTCCACTTACACACTTCGATCAGGTCTCCCCTCATTCTTCGTCTAACAAGTGAATGTAACTTAAGAGTCTTCAATCTTTCTTCATAAGGAAGATTTCTAATGCTATGTATTAATTTAGTCATCCTACGCTGAATGTTTTCTAACGAATTTATGTCCATTCTGTAATATGGAGACCAGAATTGAGCTGCATAATCTAGGTGAGGCCTTACTAATGATATATAAAGCTGCAGTATGACCTCTGGACTTCTGTTGCTTACACTTCTTGATATAAATCCCAGTAATCTATTTGCCTTATTACGTACGTTTAGGCATTGCTGTCTTGGTTTAAGGTTGCTGCTTACCATAACCCCCAAGTCCTTTTCGCAATCTGTATGGCTAAATTCTACATTATTTAACTTATAAGTGCTAGGGTTATGGACACTCCCGAGCTTCAGAACCTTGCATTTATCTACATTGAACTGCATCTGCCACTTTTCTGACCAAGAGTAGAGTTTGTCTAAATCCTCCTGAAGTTCCCTAACATCTACGTTTGAATCAATTATCCTACCTATCTTCGTGTCATCGGCGAATTTGCTCATATCACTAGTAATTCCTTCAACAAGATCATTGATATATATTATAAACAACAACGGGCCCAAGACTGATCCCTGTTGAACGCCACTTGTTACTGATCCCTGTTGAACGCCACTTGTTACTGATCCCCACTCGGATTTAACCCCATTTATGGACACTCTCTGCTTCCTGTCTGTGAGCCATGATTCGATCCACAAGAGCACCCTTCCCTCAATGCCATGAGTTGCTACTTTCTTCAACAGTCTTTGGTGCGGGACTCTATCAAATGCCTTACTAAAATCTAAGTAAATAATATCAAATTCTTTATCGTGGTCAACAGCCTCAAAAGCTTTACTGAAGAAAGTTAATAAATTAGACAAGACCGGCCTCTTGTGAATCCATGCTGAGTATCATTAATCAAGCTATGCTTATCGAGATGGCTTCTTATAATCTGAGCTATAATTGACTCTAGTAATTTGCCTACAATTGAGGTCAGGCTTATTGGGCGGTAATTTGACGGTAACGACTTGTCCCCTGTTTTAAAAATAGGAATTACATTAGCCATCTTCCACATATCAGACACTACACCTGTTTGAAGAGATAAATTAAAAATATTAGTTAATGGTTCACAGACTTCCATTTTGCATTCCCTTAGAACCCTTGAAAAAACCTCATCAGGACCCGGTGACTTATTTTGCTTCAGTCGGTCTATCTGCTTCACAACCATTTCACTAGTGACTGTGATGTTACATAATTTATCTTCTTCTGGCCCACTATAAAAATTAATTACCGGAATATTATTAGTGTCTTCCTGTGTAAAAACAGACAAAATAATTATTTAAAATCGAGCACATTTCATTCTCTTTGTCAGTAAGATGCCCATAGTTATTTATAAGGGGACCTATCTTATCTCTGACTTTTGTTCTATATACCTGGAAAAAACTTTTTGGGTTAGTTTTAGAATCCCTAGCAACTTTAATTTCATAGTCCCTTTTAGCTTTTCTTATCCCCTTTTTAATGTCCCTCTTAATGTCAATAGTATACTGATTCATAAGATGACCCTCGCCTCTTTTGATACGCCTATAAATTCCTTTCTTATGCCCTAGTAGATATTTCAGCCTATTATTCATCCATTTTGGGTCATTTTTATTTGATCTAATTTCTTTATAAGGGATAAACGTTCTTTGAGCAGCATGTATTGTGTTCAGAAAACTATCATATTGATAGCTCTCTTCGTTACCCCAGTCAACAGATGATAAGTGTTCTCTAAGCCCATCGTAATCTGCTATGCGAAAATCTGGGACTGTTACTGAGTTATCCCTACTATCATACTTCCATTCAATGCTAAATGTAATTGATTTGTGGTCGCTAGCACCCAGTTCCTCTGAAACTTCTAAATTATTAACAAGGGATTCATTGTTTGCCAGAACTAAGCCAAGCAGGTTATTACCCCTTGTAGGTTCTGTCACAAACTGCTTCAAAAAACAATCCTGAACTACTTCTAAGAAGTCGTATGATTCTAAATTCCCAGTCAAGAAATTCCAATCAATATGACTAAAGTTAAAGTCTCCTAGAATTACTACATTATCGTGCCTTGTGGCCCTAACAATTTCCTCCCATAGTAGTCTCCCCTGGTCCCTATCTAAATTTGGGGGACGGTATATCACACCTAAAATTAATTTTTCATGCCCCTCTGAAAATTCTATCCAAACAGACTCTGTATGTGTTACTTCAGACTTAATACCCGTTTTTATGCAACAGTTCAAGCGATCTCGGACATACAATGCCACCCCACCCCCTTTCCGACACTTCTATCTACTTGGAACAATTTAAAACCCTGAATGTGACATTCTGCAGGCATGTCCCGACTTTTTGAATTAAACCACGTCTCAGTAATGGCAATTACATCTATGTTACCTGCACTAGCAACTAGTCTCAACTCGTCCATCTTATTCCTAGCACTGCGACTATTTGTGTAATAAATATTTAAAGACCCTCCTCTCTCTCTACCCTTCCTGCTCCTTTCTGTTATTCCACTAAACCTATTAATGTGCTTGTCAATTAGTGCCACTGGCTTTCCAATATCCACCTCATTTTGCCTATTACTAGTTCTCCTAGTACTCATATTACTACCCTGCGACTTCACAGTTTTCCCGCAAAAACCCATACCACTAACTATTCCTAGTTTAAAGACCTAACAGCTCCCTCCACTGCATTGGCCAGTGCTCCCACCCCACACCTAGATAAGTGAACCCCATCCCTGGCATACATGTCGTTTCTGCCATAGAAGAGGTCCCAGTTGTCAATGAATGTTACCGCATTTTCCTTACAGTATTTGTCCAGCCAGCAATTGACACCAATTGCTCTGGACAACCATTCATTTCCAACTCCTCTCCTTGGCAAAATGCCACACATGACAGGTTTCCCACCCTTCCTCCTAATTATCTCTATTGCTGACCTATACCTGCTAATCAGGTCCTCACTCCTACGTCTGCCAACATCGTTGCCTCCAGCATTGAGACAGATAATAGGATTGCTCCCATTACCTCTCATGATGTCATCCAGACGGCTAACAATATCCTTCATCCCAGCCCCAGGAAAACACACTCTCTGCCTCCTACTCCTATCCTTCAAGCAGAATGCCCTATCCATGTACCTAACTTGGCTATCCCCAACAACAACAATGTTTTTACCTTCCTTGGCGTCGTCCTTCGTGATGCTCCGAGTAGTCGACTCACATTCGTCAGGTAGCATTACACCACTTGTGGAATTCGTCAAGACGTTCTCGATGGTCTTCATTGGGGTTTCTAGGGATGTCTCACTCACGTCTGCCAATGCTTCCTTGGTGCTCGTTGTGGCATTCCCAGTAGAACACTCACATTCGTCAGGTAGCACGGAGAATGGGTTGGAAGTTTCCACGGTAGTCTTCTGGTTTCTCGTTGTTTCTGCCTCTCCAACCGTTTTCTTGATCCTCAGCTTGGTTCCATGTTGCCCGGCCACTGACCAAGCTCCCCTCTTAACCTGGGGACTCGCAACAGGAGGATTACTACGAATCCTCTTGTTCTCCTTCGTTAATCGCCGTATCTCCAGCCTAGCAACTCTGAGCTCCTCTCTCAGCTGCTGGTAAAGTTGCTCAAGAGAGGGCATCCTGGTTCAGATTCACAGAGAGCACACAAACAGGTCTTCACAGAGCTAAGTACACGTCACCACTGAGCTAAGTACACGTCACCACTGACTGAGCTAAGTACACGTCACCACGACACCAAGCACACCATGACAAAAATCTTCACAATGCCAGGGATTAAAAAAAAGTTTATATACAATTCCCCAACTGAAGATAGCCATCACTCACCCAAATCACTGTCACTTTCGTCACGACTCAGAATCTCCATTGCTGGAACAATGTGTGACCCCCACCCAAGAGGCACTTCCAGGGAGCTATACCGTGCAGCAGAGAGGGAGGAGGGTGGGATGGAGGAAGGGATGGATGGAGGAAAGACATTGATAGCAGGAAATCCTTTAATTATAACGTGCCATCCAAGGCTAGGCTTTACCTAGCATACACGAATAAACGAATAATTCGCTTTTTGAAGTAAAGGAGCACGATATGCTCCGGCTAGGAGAAAAAAAGAGGAGAGAGAGAGAGAGAGAGAGAGAGAGAGAGAGAGAGAGAGAGAGAGAGAGAGAGAGAGAGAGAGAGAGAGAGAGAGAGAGAGAGAGAGAGAGAGAAACGACAGTGCAAGACACAAAGGCCATAATGTAATATATGATACCCAGACAAATATCCGTCTTACGTTCCTCGTCATTGAGACATCATCCAGACATCACTCCCTGTTGGAGCAATTCACGCCTCTTGATATCCACGACTAGAGTATTACTGTGCAGCAATAACTCCTGCAATCGGCAAGCTGGGAACGGATTGCCGGGGCGAGCCACACTGTGTGCAATAACAGATCATCATTCTCACTAAATCTTACCGTATGGTCCACTCAACCCCTCATTACACGGAATAAATACCACCGGGCCCTGCCTCCTACCCTCCTGGAGAGCCATCCACCCCACACATCCATCCACACATCAGCCCGAAACAACGCGTAGGTAATAATACTCGTTGTCACCTACTAACGTACATGATGGCCCCATTTACTTCCCCCCGGTATTGTCCGAGCTTCTGTCGGGGCGCACCTGGGAGCGCTATATTGCATCCCGCTGCTCTGGCAACAGCACGATACCTCAACAGCTATATGTGAAGTGATTTATATTACAATAAATATATATAAAATTATGTACTTAGTCAAAACTTTTCTTGGTTTTTAAAAAATCGCTCATAGCAAACAAGACTTTACATATAATATAAATGGAATATCAATACAAACGATGCATCAATACAAACGATATATCAGTACAAACGATTAGTATACATAGCTATATATTGTATTACGTATGTTGACCTTGTGATTTCTAAACATCTCAGCCGCGCTATATTTCATCTCTGGCCACAGATGTTGTTCCCTTAATCTAGGTGACAGTAGATAGTCCTCCTTTCAGCAGATAGCCTAGTTATGCACTCCTAGGCCCTCTGCTATCAGTCTTTCCCACGCACTCTCAAGCAAATGACTTCCTATGGAAGATGAGGAGTATACCTGGAGTATACCTGGGGAGGGTTTCGGGGGTCAACGCCCCCCGTCGCCCGGTTTGTGACTTCAAGGTACAGTCCCTCAGCCTTCTTATAGAACTCTACACAGGGGCTAAACGTTGTCCCTTCGAAAGCTTGTTCCACATCTCATTTATCCTTTTTGTTCATGTTATCTCTGTTATCCTGGTTAACCATGCCATCCATGTTATTCATGTCATTCATTTTATCCTTATTATCCATGTCGTCCATGCGTTTGATTCTAATTCTGTTATCCAGGCTATCTCATCAAGTTATGTATCATATATATTGTGAAGGTTATCCTTGAAATATATTATCCAGATTATTTTTCCCCATGTTATCCAAATTATGTAGCCAATGTTATTCAGCTTATGTTATTAATGTTATGTTAGTTATCCAGGGTATCCAGGCTGTTTATGTTAACAAAGCACAAGATACGAGACGAAGGTAAATGAGCAAAGATATTTCGCTCCTTGTGGACGAAACGTCTTCAGGACTAGGTAGTGATGAATGTGGGTAGTGATGATCACAGATGGTGGTAATGAACGCAGGTGGTGGCGAACGCAGGTGGTGGTGGTGAACGCAGGTAGTGATGAACGCAGGTGGTGAACGCAGGTGGTGGTGGTGGTGAACGCAGGTGGTGATGGTGAACGCAGGTGGTGATGGTGGTGAACGCAGGTGGTGGTGGTGGTGAACGCAGGTGGTGGTGGTGGTGAACGCAGGTGGTGGTGGTGGCGAACGCAGGTGGTGGTGGTGAACGCAGGTGGAGACGCTGCTATATAAGGAATGCAATTACACTCCGTTCTTACAAGAAGCTGACAGAGGCAGGTAGTTAGGAAGACAAATACACAAGGAGGGAAATGGATAAGCAGACAGGCTGGAAGGTAAACAGGCAAGCAGAGAGAGAGAGAGAGAGAGAGAGAGAGACGCAGACAGACGGGCAGACAGACATTTAGATACATAAATCTTACAAACTTTTACTACTTTCTATATATTCTTCCCTTTCCTGTATTTTTAAATCTAATTCCTGTACTTTTTTAAAAATCTGAATTTTTTTGAGGCTGATTTGTTGGAACGATCTCCGAAAACATCTGAGTTATAACAGATGCGCGTAAAAAAAATTCTGTCTTATGCACACGTATGCGAGTGAAGAACAGGAATGTGCCACCTAAATGCGTACGAACCTAAGCTAGTACTTGCTAGATGAAGGTAAAACACACACACACACACACACACACACGCACACACACACACATGCAGGTAACCTGTGAACCCTAATGACCGCATGTCACCCCTCGCCTAATGACCTGCGGTCATTAGGCGAGGGGGAGACACAGGAGAACAGGCAGGAAGAGAGGCTGCCAGTCAGATAATTACAGACCATAGGAATTACAATACAATGTGGTCATTACATTAATTTATGTGTGTGTGTGTGTGTGTGTGTGTGTGTGTGTGTGTGTGTGTGTGTGTGTGTGTGTGTGTGTGTGTGTGTGTGTGTGTGTGTGTGTGCGTGCGCGCGCGCGCGTGTGTGTGTGTGTGTGTGTGTGCGCGTGCGTGTATGTGTGTGTGTGTGTGTAAGTAAGGAGAATCTGTGCAGGCGCTGTAATCTGTAACTAAAGATTCCTTTCTGTACGTATCAGTGCTTCATTTAGAGCATATACAAAACTGTATTGCAAAGGTATGAAAATAGCATCTTCTTCCCGCCCCCCCTCTCTCTCTCTCTCTCTCTCTCTCCCCTGCTTGTAAGTGACCATTGACAGTGTTACCTCAGGAAGCTCTGGAACTACAGTGAGTGACCGCACTCCTCGCCCTCAACCCGTCCGCCAAACATCAAATCGCAGTGCGTCAACTTAGGCACGATCGAAGACGATAGCTAGAGACCAGGCAGGTAACAATTCTTGGATCCGTCCTCCTAAAAGTACGTGTGTTTATATACAATACTAATATCCCTGAATAAGCTAAAGTGTCCCTTTGACACCCCGTTAGTTTTCAGATGTACGTATCAGTGCGGCCTTTGTTACATCACTGCTACTTACTTTCCCTGATTAGACATATGTAGCTTGTTTTACACTGTTTGAATTGGTTACTTCGGACAAATTACGTTAACATAACCAGGACAAAAATTCCGTTGAGAATTCGGCTAGGTTTTCCATGTCAGGAAACTAGCCTTGTGGCCAAGTGCTGACGCTGCTTTTCTAACACTTTACAATAGCTTAAAACCTCAGACTGGCTTGGCAGGAAGGTTGCAGTTCTTGCAACACCATCCCCGTGTCTTCGCGGGGTAAGCGAAGGGCAACGTGCCACAATGGTTAATAATAGCTGCTATAAAAGGAGAGCGAGGAACCTGGCGAAAATCAGGCGGGCTTCCAGTGATTACGGAGGAATGCTGCCAATCTATCAGCTGTTCCCTCAACAAAGCCCGGCGACCACTGCTGCAACATGAAATATTGTCAAGATGTGTTGCCGTAAGGGTCGCGCATTAGCTGGTAATGAGACTGGTGGAGACCCAACACCGCTCCCACACCCACTTAAGGCAGCCTGGCGCAGGCCACGCTGCCCAGCCTCTCTTTTGCGCACATACTACCACTGTGTGTGTATATGTGTTATACACACACAAACACACACCCGAGGAGAGAGAGAGTCTTCAAAGAACTCAACAGACGGGTCAACGTGTTTTATATGTAATCAAGAAGAACACCAGAGAGACTAAGAGAAACAGCTGGCTAAGGAAGACTGGACACCCAGACAACAGGGAAGCAAGTTTAGAATTTACTGAGTGAGCTAGTAGATACATCGAAGGCAATGGGACCTGACCTCGTGAGACCATTTTCTGGAAACGGGCGGAAGCAATGTATTATCCATCTGGAAAATCTACGTCTTGTCTTTCTTCCTTTCACTACCTTCCTATATTCCTTTCCCCCCTTTCTTCCATCCTTCCTTTCTTCCTTCCATCCTCCCTTTCACACTGCCTTCGTTCCATGTAACTTGGTCCATGCCCCTTTTCCTTCCTTTCCTTCTTCGAGATCCTTGAAATTGGCGAGGACTCACGGCAGGTGACGTGCGCTTGCCGAGAGGCCGTCTGCCCTCCTGCATATAAGGTTTCCTAAAAATGCTTTGTCGTCCAAACTAATTGCAGTAATTCTTTGTCGGGCAGAATTCTTCCTGCATCCTTTCCAGAGATGGCGAGTGTTGGCGATAGTCTGTGGCGCTGTCTGGTTACCATCCGTCATGCTAGTGAGTACAGGAAGCATCAGTCACCAAGGAGGGGGGTAGGTAGGTAGTCTGGTAGGTAGGTGGTTGGGTAAGTAGTTAGGTAATTTGTTCGTTTCACGAGTGACCCACAAATATTTAATACAGCTCAGTAATTTAACAGAATTCATGTTCGTGATAGTTTATTGTTGTCGGAAGAATTCCCAGTTCTTGTGTCTTCAGCTGATTATTTTATACTTTCCTTTTTATCAAGAGTCCTTCGTACATTTGAGCATTCTTAGGTATTCTGCTCTCCCATGTCACTCTTAATACAGAAATTTCATGAGAACTTCAGAGGAATCCTGCCTTCATACGTCACGTTGGTCAGTGAGACATCGTCATGGGAACGTTAGACATATCCTCCTCCCTCCTACACAAGCACCAGACAGGCTAGGAAGTAGTGAGTGTCCTGCAGTCGCATTAATACAATTGCACAAACTACAAGCTAGGTATTCATGGACTTGCTGTATTAACTGTGTTTTTATTATACCTTCCACTATGTAGTGTCAGTACGAGATAAATATCCTTACGTGAACGGTGCCAGTACCATATTTGATCTTCGGTAAAAATCGAGTACAAGATAGACATCTTCAAGAATATTATGGATATCGTTACATAAACAGTGCCTAGAGGATACTTAACCTTATGTAAAGAGTACCTGTAAGATACTGATCCTTACATATTTATAGGATACGTATTCTTACGCAGAGTGCCAATGGGTTAAATATTACTGTGTGAATAATGTCAAAAGGATATATAGCCTTACGTGAGCTGAGTAAATAAAGAACAAATCTAAAGTGAATTTACATGGCTCAGCGCTGAGAGGAATGTTGTCCGAGCATCCTGGAATGTAGGATGCGACCTTCAGGTCGACCATGGCCTTGGTACCTTCAACAGGGATACCATGCACCAACAACACTTGTGCTTATTTATGAACTGCTATCTCTTGATTATCCGGTTGGGTGACTTACCAGCGTCACCCGTCGCTATTGTGACCATGATCAAAAGATAGTGGAGCCCTTGTACAGAAAAAGAATATAGAACCACTTCTGAGCCTACAACATCCGTCTCTAATCCTACAGCATTCACCTCTGAGCCTACAGTATTTCCCCTCTCAGCTTGCAACATGCCAAGGGTTGCATCAAGGCAACCGTTGAAGGACTTTCCAGCAGACAGCACATATTATGTTGTCTGTTGTCCCCACATGTACACCGTCTTGATGCTGCTCTAGGGATTTTGATCCTAAGAATTGAACTATTCTTCTAATTATATTTAATTAAATCCCATTAGCGTTTGCTTATAACAGCATAATAATAATAATAATAATAATAATAATAATAATAATAATAATAATAATAGCAATAATAATACGCCATGGACAGATTCCTCCCTCATCTTAATTCTTACTACTTCGGGTACCTCATTTTACCTACTCATCTTTCTCATCTTATGCATTCCCTTTCAACCCTTCCTCTCCTCCCGTGTCCCACGCTCCCCAAATCCCATGCCTCATCACCCATCCCTTCACTTTTCATCTATCCAGAGGTCTCAGGTAGGCACGCCAAGAAGTTCATTAAGGCAGTTTTACTATCCTTCACTATCCAGCTGACCCATCCATTATGCACTCACGACGACGGCAGCCTCCCTGTGCGTCCGGGAGAGACGCGGAGAGGAGAAAACTTGCTTCATCACAGGAACGGGGAGATGATTGAGAAAAGGCGAGGGAGAGGGAAGGAAGGGGAGGTGAGGATGTTGTGTGAAAAGGGGAGGAAAGGTTAAACGAGACGTTTTAATCACGGAAAGAAAACAGTGCCAAGGGATAAAACTACGACGATAAAAATATATTGAGTCAATAAAAAATGCCGTAGTGCTGGGGAAAAAATTGCTACAAAAAAAAACAGAAAACAAATAGTTGAAAAAATATAAACTCACAATAAATGTAGAAGACAAAATTAAAAAAGCTTATTTGATGAAGTTTCCACAAGGGTGTTGTCTGGATACTGGTGATGGGGTTCTTGATCCAAGGATCTGCACCGATTCCCTCCGTGCATCGTGACAGAATGCCTCCCATTCTCCCCAGGCGGTCTACGCCTCCTACGGGCTTAGCGTTTCTCACCGCTTAAAAATAAATGATAAATGTCATGTTGACGTTTGTTGGTGCTGGGCTGACACTGGCAGAGAGCGGAGCCGCCCTCCACACACACGTCCAACACCGTACTTGCTTATAAACAACGATAAAATAGGCGAATCTATTAGACGAAAAGATAGAAAATATCGATCTTCACCTTGACAAGGACCGTGGGTGGGCGAGGGGGGAGGAGGGAGGTTAGGAAGAGAGAAGAGACAGACAGAAACATAGAGAAAGAGAAAGACAGCTCTTAGCTTGTAAATAAAGTTAGGAACGCTAAATCTAACTTTGTGAAACCCTGTGTAAGAGAGAGAGAGAGAGAGAGAGAGAGAGAGAGAGAGAGAGAGAGAGAGAGAGAGAGAGAGAGAGTGAAAGGATACATGGGAAAGACAGATACCACACGACTTGAAAGTCCACACACACACACATACACACCACACACACACACCACACACACACCACACACACACACCACACACACACCACACACACACCACACACACACACACCACACACACACCACACACACACACACACACACAGCTTTTTGCTGAGAACTATTGACTTTTACCTAAATTAAGGGGTGCGAGTCAGGGATTGAAAAGCCGAAGGCTCTCAGAAAGAGAGACTTTCTTTTCCCTCCTTCCGACTTCCATACCCGATAAAACCTACGTATATAGCAATAATCAAGCCTAAACGACGAAATATGACACTTAAACTAGTGAAATTGAAAATCGGGATACATTGTGCAGCTGGGGAGGAGCTCTGGTAAATGTATATAGTTTTTTTCTGAGAGAGAAGCCAAGACTCGACCCCTGCAAATATAAATAGGTGAGTACTTTGGTTCTCCACGGTACCTACTTCCTTTATCCTACCTACCTTTCCTCCTGCCCTCCATCCTTCCTTCCTACTCTTCCTCCTGCCCTACGTCCCTCCTTCCTACTCTCCTTCAACCATCCCTCCCTCCATTCTTCCTATCCTCCCTTCCCCTCTCCCTGTATCCTTCCTATCCTCCCAACCTCCTTCCTATCATCCCTCCCTTCCTCTATCCATCCAGTGTTCCCTCCCTCCCTCCATCCTTCCTACCCTTCTTCTTACCCTCCCTCCATCCTTCCTATCCTCCCTCTCTAGCCACAATTTCCCCGTCGTCTTGATTCGTCCTGGTGTACCATGTGATCTTCCACTGCTTCTTCCTCTCTTCAGCTTACTTGTGGCTGACTGGCTCGGTGTTTTGTAGCTGGTTTGTGGCCTGTGGCTTACTGCTTGTGGCTTGCTCGCTGCTTGTGGCTTGCTCGTTGAATAGCTCACTTCTGGCTCGTTGACTGGCTTGGGACTAACACGCTGGCTGGCAAAAGGTCAGTCATCCTCCCTCAGTCGCGTGTGAAATTAAAGATTCTGAATTAAATGTGGATACGAAGCATTATCATCCATATTCTGCGTGTCTTCAAGTATTGACCTTAAGATTTGAAACTCATGGAAAGGGATCATTCGTAGACACCTCGCTAAGTTTAAGGAGAGCATGTTCCAATGTTTTCCTTAAAGCGGCATCTTGTAATGGCAGTAGCAGCAGGTAAAAGGCGGTAATTTTGAGCAACCTCAGGAGATTTTGTGTAACCTGAGATTTTGCGCAACAGGTAACCAACAGTGACTGTGGGTAACCACCACCGATTTTGGTTAACTTAAGTTAGCGGTTGTTTATGGGTAATTAAATGGGTATAAATAACCCACCGTAGTATTTATAAGGTAACCCATGTATAAGTAAATCAGTTTCCTAGTGGGAGGATGATGAGGGACAGGTGGATGATTGTAGTAGTGGTGAATGATGGTAGTGATGGTGGAAATCCCTTGTCCTAGAGAGAAGGATGGTAAGGAAGGGGAGTGTAATTTATTCGCCAGGGAAATGTTCTCCTGGTGCGTTTCTTAAGTCATGTGATGACCCGCTCAGCAGACACCATGTCACCAGCTGACTTACCAGTCCACTCCCGCAAAGATAAGATTATATCACATTATATATCTAGCATCCCAACAAACTCAAAAAAGCCACTTACCCCTCCTGATTTATGGTACACAGGGGCTACATTCCGGAGGTGTGCTGGTACCCAATTAAGGTTACATTGTATTACGCCCAGGGGGCAGGAATCTGGTAAAGTATTGTATTTAACAGCCTTGACTGGGGGTGACTAACAGCTTTCTGAGTTGATCCCTGTCCGGTACTCCTGAGTGCACGATCGCGCGCGCACACACACACACACACACACACACACACACACACCATTAAATATCAGGAAATCAAATGAGGCCCTTCGGCACAGAAGTGCCTTATTCAGAGAAGTCTACAAAGCAGAGAATATCTACATACTAAAAAGTGCATGCCAAGAGGAATAGAAAAAAATAGATCACAGAGCCAGAGAGTGAGAAAGAGAGAGAGAAAGAGAGAGAGAAAGAGAGAGGGAGAGAGAGAGAAAGAGATTCAGGGAGGTTCAACACAACAAGATGAAGAAAAAGAAGCCCATGTTTAGTCAGTGTCGATAATAACACCTGGACAATGGAGGCAAATTAACAGTCTGCTTTCATCTATATATCATGGGTAAGTGTTGTGGTAAGAAGGCTGACAGTCTCACTACGGTAACGCATACATTTTACGAGGCGTTTTAAGAACCCCTTCATCTTCTGTGACTGCTTATATGATAATACCTGTATATCAGTGCCATTATATACCTACAGGTATGGTAATAAGACACAGTATACGTTATATGGAATTATACTTAAAAAGACGTTCTGCCCTCCAGAGACTTTTCTTATCAATCCTCTTACGTGAGAGGTGATAAAACCCATGGTAAGCGAGGCGTCTTTTCAACAAATTGTGTCTCACTAACACGTTGATACTGAAAGCAGTAATAGGCAAGTACCCCCATCAACACACAAATCATAGTTATTCTGATAAGAGCGAGTCGGTATTAAAGCATTTGTCAAGTCATTCTCTGAGCGATGTTTGTCCCACCAAGACAAACAACAACTTTCAATCATATAAATAGACAATAAATCTCAGGCAGCAAATCTACAATATATTCCGCCGCCGAGATTAATCGCCATTGTAACGTAATGGGATAATGCCCCGAGGGTAGGGCTGTCAGGACCAAATGCCGGAGTTCGAGATCCACAGGGTAGCTGCAGGGTTGTCAGAACCATCTGCCTGAGTCCGAGACCCATAGGGTAGTTGCAGGGGTGTCAGAACCAACTGCCGAAGTCAGAGACCCACAGGATAGCTGCAGGGTTGTCAGATCTAGCTGCAGGAGTCCGAGACCAACAGGGTAGCTGTAGGAGTGTCAAGACCAACTGGTCCTGGACCTCCACCAGGTGAAGAGCTCTGGATCCAAGAAATTATTGCCACTCTTACTTCGAATCAAACCTCATTGCCACCCTTTGCCAAGGTCCTGTAATACCCCCCATGATTTAGAGTTTCCCCAAAAATACAATATAACAATAATAACAATAGTAATAATAGGCTCCATGCCTCTCCTCACATTGTACATAACGAGCGTATAGTTTCCAACAAATTAAGCAACTGTAGGGTATCCCCCAGCTGCTACAACGAAATAAACAACTTGGAGGTATCCCCCAGCTGCTACAACAAATTAAACAACTTGGAGGTATCCCCCAGCTGCTACAACAAATTAAACAACTTGGAGGTATCCCCCAGCTGCTACAACAAATTAAACAACTTGGAGGTATCCCCCAGCTGCTACAACAAATTAAACAACTTGGAGGTATCCCCCAGCTGCAACAACGAATTAAACAATTTGAAAGTATCTCACAGCTGCTAGACATTATCCTATCCTCCCAGTTAGGATAACTCTAATTCCTAAAATCAAAGTATTTCATCACCACCAATGAGTATTAAGGGATTATTTACTGCATGCACAAACGTCAGACATAAATCTTGGCCCCAGTGTAACAGGAAGAGTTGCTCTCACCTGGCTCATCACTTTAACAAGTCACTAAGATATGCAACACTCATCGCATTTAGATGTAAAATTAAAATTAAATCGCGTGATCAAGCACACATCGTCACCAGCTTTTGGAGATGTGCGTAGTTGATCACACTAAGGCACTTAAGCCTATTTAAAATTCACTGTGGTGATCCTTGCATAATTTGTAATCACTTATTATTATGTTTTAACAAACACATAAATAAATCAACATATATATATATATATATAAATATATATATATATATATATATATATATATATATATATAAATATATATATATAATTATATATATATATATGTCGTGCCGAATATGTGAAACTGGTCAATTAGCAAGAACTCATTTAAAATTAAGTCCTTTCTAAAATTTTCTCTTATACGTTTAAAGATATATTTTTTTCATTAATGTTAATGTAAAAATTTATAATTTTGTACCAAAAGGAACTTAGAAAACTTACCTAACCTTATTATAACAAGCGCAATTTATTTATAGCCTAACCCAACTAAATATATTTTAGATTTGTTTACAATAATTTAATACTAAACAAACACAATGAAATATATTTTTTCGTTAGGTTCAGAATGATTTTGGCGAAATTATTGCATACACAAATTTTCACTTGCCCTATATGGCAAGATGAGCGTTGCTATTTAAGCCAAGTTCTGCCTATTCGGCACGACATTATATATATATATATATATATATATATATATATATATATATATATATATATATATATATATATATATATATATATATAATAACAATTTCACAAACGTATCGCAAGACCCTTGATGGATTATGCCCGGGTCAAGACATTATGCTTTAGAAAATGTAAGATGCATGCATTCACAGCTTGAAATAAATAAGAACCAGGTAAGCATCTGCTAAGTCATCCCAGTGATTGCTGTGGAGTCTCCACTCTTGTTGACTTCGTAACAGTGGTAAAATCTGTTCTTTTTTTTTTTCCTCTCTCTCTTTCAAGAACTTGCTCTTCAAAAGCGATGGGGTGAATTTAATGATAATGCTTTAATTTTCCACCAAAGTCAGTCGGGGTCATTACGACACAAACAACAGCGTGGAGTCCCGCAACCGATCAAACACAGACGAAACTGGAAGGGATCCAGCTGTTTGCTACAAGGTGGAAACCAGATCCGTGGGGAATGAACCTGCAGAGACGCCTCAGAAACTCATCCTAACAACCATTAGAATTCAGGAGGACCTAGTTGATATGACCCAAACTTATAGAATAATCAGCGGATTAGACAGAATGGATACTGGAGGTGGAGGTGGAGGCAGGACACGCAGATCGATCTGACAGGGATGTCAGGAAGGAACTTTTCTCTCTCTGAAAGTTGTGAGCGTAAAGAACTAGCCAAAGGGATGGTGGAGGCAAACACCGTACATAGTTTGAAGCACAGGTGTGTATTTCAGAAATATAAGTGAAGAGGCGGGGTCAGGAGCTGTGAAACGACCCTTGATAAAGAAAAAAAGGTTATTACTATAGACTGCGTGGGAGAGAAAAACTGAAGGGCGAAAAGGAAAGTTGGAATAATAATAATAATAATAATAATAATAATAATAATAATAATAATAATAATAATAATAATAATAATAATAATAATAATCTTTATTTCTACAAGTATATGTACAAAGTATACAGGCCTATCTGACATCAATGATATACTTCTGTATAGAAAGCCGTTGTTAGGCAGAGCATTTCAGGCAAATTAGGTCAATTTTGTCCCCAGGATGCGAACCACACCAGGCAACTAATACCCAGGTACCTATTTTACCGACAGGTGAACATGGACAGCAGGTGTCTTAAGGAAACACGTCTTAATGTTTCTACCCGTACGAGGACAGGAAAAAAAGAAGGGAAGAAAAGAGGGGTACAAAACAGAATTGAAAGAGAGGGAGAGAGAAAAATATGAGGGAGGAGAGAGAAACAAATGAAAGTAGGCAAGCGATTATATAAACAAGATACCTCGTCAAAAGGCCGTCACACTGCTGGAACCGCCGCCTCTGACGCCTCCACACACACTTCCCCACCTCACCAAGTGAATTTTTTTTTTCATAAAAACAACATTAAGGCCTCCATGCCTCTCCATTACCACGTACTTATATCTGAGATCATAAGATCTAGCATCCGACGTGTATTAACGTTGGTAGAATTACCGACAATATGTTAAGTAGAAGGAGCAACTATTGTGACGTTTTATTGTGGCAACGTTTCGCTCTCCAGGAGCTTTGTCAATATGAAGATTTAGTTGCCATTCTTGCACATCTCTTCGTATAAAAATAATTGAGGTTTTGACCAACGATATGATCAAACTATTTAACTAAACAACTGACGTTTATGCTTAATGTCGACGACAAATCAAAACAATGTCCTCCCTTATCAACACGACCCTTACCAAGAATCACAGAAAGGAAAGGGATATCCATCGTTTTCTTCACAAAAATAGCTGCTCATTAAAATACGCTTGAATGTGAGGTGAACATAGCGATTTTTCATTCTCCAAGTACAGACAGATATTTTAAATTTATCTTGCTATTATACGGCCAGCCATTGTCCTTTGGCAAAGACGTTTTAACATATTACGACAAAAGAACAATATATCAAAACTCACTCGTATCTCTCTCTCTCTCTCTCTCTCTCTCTCTCTCTCTCTCTCTCTCTCTCTCTCTCTCTCTCTCTCTCTCTCTCTCTCTCTCTCTCTCTCTCTCTCTCAATACCTGATAAGGATCCATTCCGTTTATGCTTGAAATCTTTGAACACACAGAAATCTTTCTTAGGCCTTGACGCTTGAGGGACGTGGCTGCCTGGAGAAGACTTGTGTTCATCTCTCTCTCTCTTACCTGAAATAAGAAGGAAAAACGTGTAAGATTTTAATCAGACTTCAGCAAGGGAAGTAACGACAATGATGAAGGATGTAGCAGACGAACCATCCTTAACTTAATAGGTATGATACAACTGTTAAAGCTAAAAGTACTTAAATACTGATCTTCCATAGTGTGCAAGCTTTTTCAGAAGCCAAGTCTCTTAGCTACAGATTTTATCGAATGGAAAAGAAACTCAAAATCAATTTACTGCCTGTTAGAGCGTTAAAAATAAACTGAAAAATATTCATCAACTAATTTTGAAGGTAATTTGCACACTAGGAAGCAGCCGTATTGTGGTGAAAGATCGTAAGATCTTAGCGGGTCGTATCAACGATCTTCACCAACGAAGTTGTAAGATCAACCAAGCAACTTCATAAGATCATCCAGAACTACTTAGTAAGACAAATGTATAATAAAAAAACACGTTAAAATATTATTACATTAAGTTTAAATAAATAGCGTTATTAAAAAATTAACATTAAGTTATTGCCCTCAAAGGATTCCACTAAAGTTTCTTAAAAGTTCCCACAGAAATCATTCCCGAGGGAAAAGATCGAAGGTGTTGGCACTGTTATCATGTGTACCAGTAAGTAGAAGAGAGAGGAGCAGGAACACCTGTAAACAGGTAGCTATGAGAAAGGTGTATACAACTTATTTTGAATCTACAGAAAACTGAGTGACCGTGGCATTTTTGCATAAATTTGTTTTTCAACTGTAAGGTCTACACATCAAGGACGTATCTATGTGGCTCGTCAAGTCACTGAGACAAAAGTTTGCTACGGTGTTAGCTTTACATATCATCCTTCGGCTTCCCTTTTTTTTGTCCTCGTATAAGTGGACGAATCCGTGTACCTCTCTCCCTTCGTCTCTCACTCTTACTCACTCTTCTGCCCCTTCTAAACAACCCACACTACTACATGACTGACAAAATAACTCTCTCCACTAGCTTCCTCGGAAAGATGGTGCCTGGTGTTTATTAATATACGGAAATCCCAATCTAGACGCTGTGTAAAATCCCAATGACTGCTGCTCTCACCCTACACTCGCGCCTTCTATGATAATCGCCTCATAAATGATACACCATCCAAAGGTTAATGGCCCACTTCTCGTTTAGGGACACAACTCCCGATCCTATGAGACACATGATGAGCCAGCTATGTAGAAGACGATGGGGAAGAGAAATAAGAACAAGAAAAAAAATAAGATGGAAGAGGAGGAGGAAATGAGAGAGGAAATTTTAAGAGGATTAAAAGTAATATGGTTTATGTTAAGGCTATCTTCTATATCGACAGTTGCAGTTAGGATAGCATAGCAGAAGGTTGAGGAGGAGGAGGAAGAGGATGAGAAAGAGAAGGGTTGAGGAGTTTGCTTGGTAACAGCATCCTCTGGGTATCTAAAGTAATGCTGCAACTCATCTGGCGGGTCCATTCCATCAGTTGCTTAACCGATGACTTCCTGAAGTTGGCAACTGGGACTATAGCCCTGCTGCCCCAGTCTCATGTAGGCCTGCTTGATGGTCAGGTCAGTCAGGCTGTTCGTGTTAGCTACACGCTTTTCAACGTACGTCCCACGTCAGACCTTTTGTTTACACAAATCAATTTTACAAGCTAGGAGCTGTTATCTTACCTCAGCTCATCTCAGCCCTATCTAACATATGCTACCACCTTCCAGGATGCGACCCACAAAAGCCGATTAACACCCAGGTACCTACTTACTGCTAGGTGAAGATGGGCAGAAGGTGCAAGGAAACGTGCTCAACATTTCCACCCATGTCGGTTATTGAACCACGGACACTCAGTATGTAAGTTGAGTGCTTTGCTAACCGAGCAACGGGACATGTTTCCTTTTGCTTGTTCCCCCAGGTGAAGATAACACTCCGGTACCGTGCAGTTATCACACCTAGTTCCCGAGTATTGTGAAGTTATCATACCTAGTTCAAAAGCAGTGTGTAGTTATACGTAGTACCCAAATACTAAGCTGTTACACAACCCGCACATAGCAGAGAGGGGCTTACGACGACGTTTCGGTCCTACTTGGACCATTTACAAAGTCACAGTGTGTGACTGTAAATGGTCCAAGTCGGACCAAAACGTCGTCGTAAGCACCTCTCTTCTCTGTGCGGGTTATTTGTGAATCGTTTCAGTCACGGTATTGTGCCTTTTATTTCTAAGCAGTTATTACGTCTAGTTCCCTGGTACCGAGCAGTTATAACAAATAGTTACCGAGTACCTTGCTGTTAATACTAGATATCGAGTACCGTGCTCCTATCACAGTTGGTTTCCCAGTACCGTGTAGCCTTTCCCACCTCAGTACATATACCGACACTTACTCCAGGAGTACCGCACAGTTATATATGCCTGTTTAACGCAACAAAATTCTCCTTTCCATTATTGTTATTACGTTCACCAGAAAAGGCTAAACCCGTATGAGTCACAGATCTTCTTACAAATGAACTTCGTTTTAGCGTTTATCAGTGAGGCAAACTTTTTTTATCCCACGAACATCCGTGAGCGAGAGATGTGTGTGTGTGTGTGTGTGTGTGTGTGTGTGTGTGTGTGTGTGTGTGTGTGTGTGTGTGTGTGTGTGTGTGTGTGTGTGTGTGTGTGTGTGTTGGGGGGGGAGAGAAAGGTTCTCATCCACACATGCTGCTGATACACAGGTGTTGTAAGGGCAAAGAAATAAAGCATGTGTCGTTACTGCTGACAGCTTTATAGCTCTCTTCGTGAAAAGGTGTTTATCTGATAAGCTGCCCTGATGGCTGTACAGTTGAGGACCGTCAGCTGGGGCTGATGACTGAATGGGTGCTACCTGGATACAATGGCGTACTGGTGACGGTAATGAAGAGGAAGGAGCATAACGAGCCATTATTGTGACAACGTATCGCTCTAAGTAAAGCTTTATCAGGTTATTTCGACTTGATCAAGCTCTACTTAGAGCGAAACGTTGTCACAACTGTGTTTTTCTTCAACATAGTTCCCAGATGAAGATCACAGTTACGGGGTACTCTCTCTCTCTCTCTCTCTCTCTCTCATATTGGTACTCTCTTTTCAAATGTTATTTTGGATTTTCTCTTACTTTATTAGTTTGAACGTCTACTGACGGGACGTGGATCAGTAAGGTTGCACGCCATCTGTACGTTAATCACAAAAATAATGACTTAAGCAAAACTCTCAGTAAGGATAAAATGTCTGTATGATTCTGTCAGAGCAGCTACCAAACTCTCCTTCCTGGCACAAGTAAATACCAGGTGGGGATCACCTCCGAGACCCTGATAGATCATTTCACTATATCTCTGTGTATACACCCTGTGATTTTTCACTTGTTTCTGTCCCCAATGACACATTCCCATTCACCTATCCGATTGTCATTCATTCATTTTGGCTCTCACCAGGGTAGTTAGCTGGCAATCCTGGCACTCACTGAACACCGAGCCTCACATTGTTCTTACCTGGAGTCGCTTCCGGGGGTCACTACACCCGCTGTCCGGTCCCAGACCAGACCTCTGGTTGCTGCAGTGTTTATGCTGCTGTCAGACTTGAGTCTCCTGTTTATGTATTTATTGTCTACTATGTATGCTGTGTATAAATTATATATATATATATATATATATATATATATATATATATATATATATATATATATATATATATATTATATATATATATATATATTATATATATATATATATATATATATATATATATATATATATATATATATATATATATATATATATATATATATATATACAGAGAGAGAGAGAGAGAGAGAGAGATATTGTGTGTATTAATTATTACGTAAAATAACCTTACCTTATTTAAATACTATTTCATTTTATAGGCGGTTCAAATCGTTCAGAGATTGACGTACTGGAATGCGTAAGAAAGTAAACACTGTAATTTAAGGATGGGTTGCAATGGCGATGTTCTCCCAACCACAGTGAGGCAGGTCCACGCCATAAACAAAAATTGTACATTCACCTCACTCACACACCAACTACTTATGACGCATTTTCCTCTTATGTATTCACAACACTAGTGCCAGGCTGCAAAAACAACACCACCAAATATGTGGATGCTGCTTCAGTGTTCCACAAGTGGCTTCCAGAGAGGAAGTCGTGCCAGAGTTACTACGATACAGGGCGGCTTTGGACTTCGAAAGCCATTAAGTAAGAGATTATTATTTGTGGTCGTTGGACGAAATAGACATTTTGTTTGTGTTCGGTGCTTCCCACTGTGTGGTAGGGCTGGTCGCTGGACAAAGACATGTTTGTCGTCAGAATATCCAAATATTGCCCTGGTTATGTAGGATTGGTCGTTGGAAGAAAACCTCTCTCTCTCTCGTTTCTGAACCCAAATACTCCCATTGTAGGGCTGGTCGTTGGAATGAGACGATGTGTGTACTCAAAAGCTACCATCATCTATTAGATTGTGTTGTAGAGGTCAGAGACCTCTGACGAGTATAAGTGTACCCAAATCCTTGTCAAAGTCATTCCATCTTCCCCCCAGGTAGTAATTTCAACTATAGACAGTTACTAACGAGGAAAAACATCAGCCACACTGGCGCGAATTGAACAGTCATCATGACCAATGATGCCTGGACTTGATGGCATCCCTGGCAGCGGAAGGGGCGTCATCATGCCACATTATCCCATTTGTTACCCAGCAAATACAAGGTAACGGTGTGTTACATGGTAATATGGAGCCAAGTGCTCTCTAATGTGAAGAGCTGACTACTGTTGCTCCTTGTGTCGCAGCTCACATCGTAGTGCAGCACTTATGTAGTAGCTGAGATTATTTCATAGTCATTCGCGCACATACAAAGGAAGCAAGCGCTCACACACACACACACACACACACACACACACACACACACACACACACACACACACACACACACACACACACACACACACACACGATGTAGTGGAGGCAGGACCCATACATAGCTTTAAGCAGAGGTATGATAAAGTTCACGGTTTAGGGAGCGTGACCTAGCAGCGACCAGTGAAGAGGCGGGGCCAGGAGCTATGAATCGACCCCTGTAACCTCAACTAGGTGAGTCAACTAGGTGAGTACACACACACACAGGAAGAGTGTATCAGGAGATACATTACAAGTGCAAGACAGGGTGGATAGGATCATTGTTTTGTAGTGCTTCAGGACCTAACTATCCTCACTCAACATTAGAAATTATGGTATACTGTCTCGAGTCAAACTTCCAATCCCCTTTAGACTCTGCGTGTTGCTATCTGAAGTATTCTACTTTCAACGTAATATATACTAGAACTTTTTCCGATGAGAACACCGTTCTCTCTGGTCTCCCACTGGGTTTGTTTGCGTCATTAACCAGATCTTAATACACTTATAATTCGTAAAAAATAAAAAATAATATGGTAGCAAAAATAAAAAACTTCCTGACTTTTTATATTAAACACACGTTTTGATACTTATTTCCAGCGGTAGTAAACAAAATCAGTGTGTAAGCATCGTGCACGTTCCTCTGTTCCGGACCCTGGCTAGACGAGCGAGAGGGGCGTGCGGCACTCCTCCTGGGCAGTAATGAGGGCAGGTGGTGACTGCGGGGTGTGCTGTGGTTGGTAGAGCCATGGGGAGGGGCTAGACAGCGAGGGGTATGAAGCAGGGTGAGGGGGTCCTATGGATGGAGGTCGGGCCGGGTCACGTCCTCTCGTCGTGGCCTTTACGTGCACACTCGAAGGTGAGAAGCGTCCTCGCATCTTAATGAAGTCCTTCCACTGGTTACCCTTGCCCGTCACGGGTCTTACACGCCATCACTACAACTTCCTCCAAACCAGGTTTGTTTACTTCCTACAACTGGCGGTAACAGCCGCACAATGTTAACACCGATCCGTTACACCTTTCCTTCCTTCTTATGTTACATTAAAAATATCTGGCAATGAAAATTAATTTCATAGAATAAAAAGCTGGTGCTGAAAATTACATTTTTATAAATAACTAGAGTTGTAGTGAACTCTTGTCGATGCTCATTAATAATTCGCATGTTGACAAACTCAAGAAACTGATTATTATAATCAAATAAAGCGCTACACCGATAAGGGTCATGCTCAAGTGACTGATTAATCTACGTATTTCGACTCCCTTCTGGGATCCTCTTCAGCAGATGCACAAGTGAAAGGACAACATGAATTTGCATTTTTTTATTATTATATCTCAGCAAAATCAGCAAAAAATAAGAAAAAAAGTCAATATAAATACCTCGAATCTAGTGCACAACATCAGAACCTTCAGCGTGAATATCCCATATTCATTTGGAAAACATTTCTGAAACAATATGCAAGGAATAAATCTTTGTGAAGACTTTCGCTGTGTCCCAGAATACAGAGGCAGGCAACCAGATTAGCAGAGAGGTCACACGACCGCTCAGAATGACTCTGAAGGTCATGGCCAAGTTTTCCAGAGCAGAGCCAACCCTGAATTTCTGATGAGACGGACCATGTGCGTGTAGCCCTGCCGCGACCTTGAGCCTTACGACCCTCTTAACAGCTCGTCCCAATCATACCAACGAGCGCTAAGTTACCAATGAATCTGGCCACGCCAGGGCGTGGTGTGTGTGTTTACTTTCTCGCTGTTAACCATTCTATATTTGTATTTATTATTAAAGATTACTTACTAAATATTTTAATTACGAACACTTAGGTTAATTAACGTTAAGTAGCGTAACCTAATTTAAAATTACTCAAACGAAACTAAGGAACGTGTAACTGCATACAAAGTTTAGAAACAGACGCACTAGATAACTAATAAGGTATTGTCAGGATGGGATGATGTGATTTCTTGGGTAAGTTTGCAACTTGCTCTGGCAGATATACATTACACCGAGAGCCGTATGTCTCAGTTTATATACACTGCGATTTTTCTTGAATCTCCACTTCAGGAAATACTTGAACGTTTTTCTTGTGTTCACACGTTCATCACTTTCCTCTGTAGATGTGTGTTCACAAATAAATCATTCTCTTCGAATCCCAAAACTTCCTTTCTAATCCCTGTAAAGGTATTTAAGCCAGCCTTGAACAGTAAGGCTGTTTGCTATGATGGAATATTTTCGTTAATGCACTGGAACAGCATGATACTCAGGCAAACAAGTCTGGCTGTCTCATATACATTCCCAAGCACGGGGGAGCTTGGGAGAAAAGTCGTAATATTTGGCCTCCATTCCTACACGCCAGCAAACGTGCCCAAAATATGAGGCATTAGCGGCCAACAATACAACAAAAACTGGCCAGGCGCTGAGACCCCCCGTAGTCACTCAGTCCCCCAGAGTCCGAACACAAACTCAGTGTTCGTTCTGCTATTGGTTGACCCAGGACCAATAGCTACCACATTCGCATTTGTTAGTAGACACCACTCTTTTTAAGAAAGGGTGCCTAGATGTCGGCGAAGGGCTCTTGATTCAAGGAATTGAAATTACCCCTCGCCCATTCTTTAGGCAGCGTCTGACCTCTAGAGAATTAGCTCTAGTAATACCAGACATTACCATGCAGATCAAGGCAGAACAGTGGTTGTTTCTAGCCACACCTCCATCCTAGGGGCAACGACATCACTGAATCTGGCTCGTCATATGGCAAAGATCAGCGTCAGATAGTAATATGTGGTAGGCTGGTAAACAGCAACCATGCAGGGAGGTACTACCCTCCCTCCCGTCAAATAAGAGTGAAATGGAATACTTGATTTTTTTTTAATTTTGGCAGGATTACTGATCTTTGCTTTCTGTCTCATGAACACGTAAAACGACAAGTTAACTTTACAAACTTCTGCTTATATTTGGTATATACATGCCTTTACTCTCTAAAGTGCTTCTTAATTGTTCTTAATTTAGCAATATTTAATTTCCGTCCTAGGAGGCCCGGGATGAGACAGAACCACAAGGAAGATAGTCCCCAGAACCACTAGAATATAACAGGTGATTTTTCCTTAAAAACCACAGCATCAAGCGCCATCCCTCTGGTCACAACCTCGCAGCCTCCTCTCCACAACTCGACAGCAATGTTAAAACTCGCTATAAAAAGATGGAACGCCGTCAGTTTGGAGATGGCATCACGTCAGCGCCCTCTGTTATCCTCCTTCGTAGCGGCCATGGAGACCAAGTCACGCAGGCCTCGTACGTGACCACCCCTTTTCCAGTACTACTACGCCCCTTTCTCCCCCATTTTCAATACCTTTGAACCTTTCCATATCCCGTTGTTTGTTACGGCTCATCTTCATTTTCATCTTACCTCTGCTCCCTGCAGCCACTCTTCTCTGATATTATTGTTCATGTTTCCACTTGTTTCTTAACCACTCCAGCGGAATGGAACATTTTTTGTTATTGCTGCTTCTGCTGCTCCTTTTTTCTCTCTTGTGACTTTTATTGTGACTTTTTTTATATTTTAAAACATCTATTTTTTCTTTCTCAGGTGGAAAAGACACATTTGGAAGTCGAGTAACATCAACATCAGTCGAAGAGAACCACGAGAACTGGAGAACCAGCATCAACTGTATGGCATCATAATTAGAGAGAAATGCTGACAACTTTATCATTCCCGTAAGTGTTTGCAGCGGCAACAACCCTCAAGCCAACAACAGATGCCAACAGCGCAAACAGTTCCACAGATGCCATCAAAAACAATCACCGGTGCCACGAGCAAAGGGTGGCGAAGCGCACACTGCAGAAGAGCCAGCAGAATCATTTCTAACAGTATCAGCAACTGCAGAATCAACTGTTGCACTTCCTGAGTAGCGTCAATAATCTCCACCAGCAGTAATCACCATTAATAGTAGCATCACCAACCACCAAAATAGCATCACCAACCACCAAAATAGCATCACCACCAACACCAACAGTAGCATTATCGCCACAAATAGTAGCATCACCACCAACACCAGAGTCATCACCAACATTAAAAATCTCAGAATTATATCTACAACATAAATTTTCTACTGTGTGGATCTTGGCCAATTTCTCTGCGTTCACCATTATAAATTAACGTAAATAACTAATTCTAATAACGTAATCCCCACCCCCAATAATAATAATAATAATAATAATAATAATAATAATAATAATAATAGCCAAGAATTATATTCTCTTGGTGCAGCAGAGGCTGGGTAAAACCATCGAAGAAGTTTAGTTACCCACACAGCGATCGTTGTGGCGATCACATCGATGCCTTCGCCATGGATTTTAGCGTGTAAACACACGTTCTCTTTGGAAGATAGGTTGCCAATATAGTCCCAGAAGCAGCAGCAGCAGACGGCTATCAGACGCGTGGTGAGGCCTCACGCGCGCCCCAGGACGTGACCACTATTGGTGCAACGCTCCGCGAATCACAATGACCGCCCAAGTGACGTCACACTGACATCAACAGCAGCAAGTTGCAATGACTTGCAGCTCCCAGCGTCCCTCTTGCATGCTGACGGACCTGTCTGCGCCTAGAACGGGTCCTAGCCGACTGCAAGCCAGGAGGTAGGCGAGCTCTTACATCAATAGAGGTTTTGATGCCCTGCCAAAACGAGCCTTAAGTGGGTTGCAGGAATGTGGCCTCAACTAGCTTAAAAAAATTCGACAAGTTGTGGAGGTAGGAAAGCTCTACTATCAATAAAATGAGGTTTTGATGCACTGCCAGAACATGTCTTAAGAGGGCTGCAGGAATGTGGCCTCAGCATATCAACTTAAAAAAAAGCTGACAAGCTGTGAGCAGGGACAGATATGGTTGGCGAGATCCTCAGCCAGTGAGAGTTCGATACAGCACCTGATATGCAGATGCAACCAGTCTTTGAGTGATATAAACAAACACATGATGCTCACCTACGCTTAGCCCTCGCACTGGGAGGTGTCGAGATAACTCTTTTAAAAGCAAATGATCAGCAGGATAAGGAGGAAGCCATAAACTGCACAAGAGCACGAGCAGGAAAGTTTGAATCTTCAACTTTAAAGCCGTGCGACAGTCCAGTTTTGGCAACAGAGCCGACGACTGGAATGCAGCCAATATGATAATGAGTTTAAGATGTTTTCTACATCTGGTACGGCTAAGAAATAGATTGATGGGTGTCTATGGTGGTGATGCTAGTACTAAACTACAATACAGCGGCTCCAGTTACTATTCATATGAAAATTCCTATTCGTCTAGTAGCACAAAAGATTACCCACCCCACAATCCACCTACATCATTCTTTCGCTCCCACAAAGACAGCTGAAGAGTTTTGACTCGCAAGCAGCAAATAAGCCCGGAATAATTTATTCAAATGTACCCCCTTCCCCCTTCTTACGCAAACGGTAAACAAGCAAATACCGACTCCTCGTCCCAACAGGGATTTAATCGGCCCTAACAGGTGGAGGCCAAAAGCCTGGGATTAGGACACTGGAGAAATTAGCCATTATCACGAAGGAGCATCTTGGCATCCGCTCAAATGAGATGTGGTCGCCATTGCCAGAAAAACCAAATCCCTTTCCACTGTGCATCACTTATCGAATTAATGTATTAATATTTCTTTCTCTGTACACCACACATGATATAATTTTTACGCCGGACCATCTCGTGTATATTTACCCATTAAGTCAAGCCCGCCATTAATTAATGTGAGTAAATCCAAATAAAATTATTTTTTTAACCACGAATCCTTGACAGCGTTGAAGGTAGTCAAGCTTTGCCAAGGGAAAAAACTCGATGGTGCGTCTGGAAACAATGACACTCCACAGCAAGCAGTAAGAATGGAATTCCCGTAGCCGATAGCAGTCCCGCTCCGCTATACAGCCAGCTGCATGTAGGACCCTCTCCTGCAAACACCGCCGCTCGTTTGTCTAGTCCCCAGCATCAATTGGTAACTTGAGATGCTGGAGTTTTGAGTTCTCTCTTTTTCTTCCGTTTGTGTATATTCCGTATTTTGTGTATATTCCGTATTTTAACTTCAGCGCCGAAGACTTTTAAGTTCTTCCTTGGTGGATATTCGTAATTTTTACATTTTATCCGATGCATGGCACTTTAAAGCCCTGGTCGAGGACCGGGCAGCGGGGGCGTTGACCCCCGGAACGACCTTCAGCTAGACTCCATAGACACGGCTATACTGAACGGCTCCTTGAGGATACCAGAAGGAATCTGAGTGTCCTTGCTTGTGAATGACCCGGGTTAATACTGTCAACAAATGTATAAGTCGAAGGATTGGCCACTATATGCCGGTGAAAAACTGTGTTCTCAACATCCTCCTGCGCCCACGGGCCCTTAACACTTGCGTCCTCCTCAGGGCCCCTAACCCTCTCCTATGTGGAACCTCGAACACTTGCTCCCACCTGGGCACACGTAACACCTGCTCTCATATGTAGACTCACAACACTTACCCCACGTGAGGAACCCCCAACACCTGCTTTCATGTCAGGGCCCAACGTCTGAGGGCCCCAACACCGCCCATGTGGGGCTCCCAACACCTGTTCCTATTTGAAGGTCCTAACACAGCAAAAACCAGCACCTGGACGCAATTATTATTATTATTATAGCGTGAGAATATAATCCGCGATTACTTTCTTAAAAAATGACAAGGAATCAGCAGCCAATATGAAGTAAGCACAACGCAATTTAAGCAATAATGTGAACTTTAAGGCAATTGCACCCACTGTTATCCAACGATGCACACAAACATTTTTCCAGCAACTTGAACACAGAAATTGAAGTAATTAAAACTGTTTACTCTGTGTAGAAGATATCATTCACATAATATATATATATATATATATATATATATATATATATATATATATATATATATATATATATATATATAGATATATATATTGTCATGCCGAATAGGTAAATTAGCAAGAGCTCATTTAAAATTAAGTCCTTTCTAAAATTTTCTCTTATACACTTAAAGATATATTTTTTCCATTTATGTTAATATAAAAGTAAATGATTTTGTACCAAGAGAACCTTAGGAAACTTACCTAACTTTATTATAACAAGCGCAATTTAATTTAGCCTAATCCAACTAAATATATTTATACAAGTTTACAATAATTTAATAATAAACAAACACAATGAAATATTTTTCTTTAGGTTCAGAATGATTTTTGCAAAATTATTGCATACACAAATTTTCACTTGCCTTGTTCGGCAAGAAGAGCGTTGCTATTTAAGCCAAAATCGCAAGTTTTATCTGTTCGGATATGTAATCTATCTTCTTTCACACAGCCAAATCCTCCCCCACAAATTCCGGTATGTATTAATTCTTGCCTTCCTCCTACTCCCTCTTCAGCCTCCCTCCATCTTCAGCTTCCTTCATCTAATCCTATTTAATTTTGCGTTAAGTCTTCACATCTCGTTTTCTATCTCATGGAACTTTGTCTTCTCTACCTGTTAACCCTCTCTAACTCCTATTTTTCTAGTTCTGCTGAAAGTCGTGTTTCGTGTAAGGAAGTTCATTCCTGGATCCGACTGCCGTTCCGCCGCCAGTATTTAGGAAGAGAAACAAACGTTCCAGAACAAGTTTTTACTGGGACACGTTTCCCTCTGTCAGAACACTATCATGACTGGATGAAGTTCCACATAAAGCGAAGTCTCACTGAAAGGTTGTCCTGGAATGCGAGTATTTTCCTTGAACTCCACTCCTGCTGGAATGATTCTAATGAAAAAGGTATCTGAGCAGTGTTAAGTGCTAAGGTATTAACTGTAACGTCATTAAGGGTATTCTGTAGCAAGCTTATAACCTTTGACTCAAGTTCGGGTATTCTGTAGTTTAAAGTTGCTGAAGCCAAGAGCTTCTTGAAGTTCACCAAGACCCCAGTAGAAATGTCACTTGTCAAACTTACTTGGGTTATTCTAGGTAAGTTACACATATGTTACTTATGTATGATAATTTGTGTATAATTGTATTTATGCGTGCCTGTATAAAATGAACTTACATACTTACCTATCATGTTTGTGATGTACGATGCTGCTTAACAGTAAGAGGCACTAACAACCTGATGGTTCGTATTTTACTATGATGTTACTGTTAATCGTTGAAATGAGTAATAGTAAACGAGTGAATCAGATATCTTGAGGCAGAAGATATGAAGACAGCAACAACAAAATACAATCTGGTTAAAAAAACGTATCTGATTTGGTATTAAATTTTGTAATCGCTACATCTACAAGACAATAAAAGGCTTCTAGTGTTAACTCATAACGACAGTACAACGAGTGGCTTTCTGGTCACAAGCAAAGGGCTCTGGCTACTTCTTTTTCTGCGTCTCTTCCTACTGTATCTAGCAGTCAATGGGTACCTGTGTGTTAGTCACCCAAAATGTGCCACATCCTGTAAAACAGTGCACCAAAAAGACCTTGCAAAGTGCCAGGCTTGAAACTAAGCTGAATTAGGGTAACAGCTTGTGGAGTTTAAAGTACAGAAAGAACTTAGAATGTAGTCGGCTACCAGTCTATTCACCTGCTCGAGGTAACTGGCACACAAGTACGTTTAAGAAATTTTATTTTTTAAACTTATCGACTGCAAATTGATCATTAAGGTAGCAGTTCACAACCAGCAGAAGCAATTACACTTTAAACCTAAGTGATGTAAGAAATAAACCCTCAATAATTAAAATATATACATATACGTAAGTATACATCTTAATGTGTAAACCATGTGTAGACTTTGGAGTTGTAACAGTACTTCACCTGTCGCGCTGTATGCAAGCATCGTGCAAGTCAAGCGCTGCTGTTCCATAATGCACCTCCGTCGAAGCTGACATGTGTGCATGGACCTGAGACCAGGAGAACACAACATCCATTCAGGCACGTGGTAGCGGATGTGTCCTCAGCTGCACCCAGAAACTCAAACGAGACCTTGCATGATATTGAACGTGACGGACACAGTCGCGAAGGCTGTTTTAAAATTTACAGAGCGATGGAGGACCAAAAGGTCATTCAGTGATCAAGTACCGTACACAGTGAGCAGTGGGTGAGGAATATCTTGTGGAGAATAAGAAAGGAGCTTGGGTGTAGAATCCAAAAATGGATGGTTGTCGCTTAACAGTTTGCATTGTCAATTTTAACGTACCTGTAGCTTCCTGCGTTGTTATAAGTTGTATCAACACTAAATTGCAAGTAGTGTTACTGTTGCAGTTTTTGCTGTTCTAACGTCTATGTTAGAAAGCCAGATGAATCGTATTTTTGTATTTGTTTTCATCACAATGCTTCGCTTAAGCAGCATGTGTTGGTTACCGAAACTCCTGGTTAAGCTTCAACGAATGAGAAACTCCTGGTTAAGCTTCAAGGAATAAGAAAATGAGCGTTCTCTTTCTTGCACAGTAAGTTACACTACCTGCCAGAAAGTTCATCGTATCCACAACTCAATATTTCATAGGAGGAATTCAGTTCGGCGGAAGTCATGGTGGGCAAACACACCAATGTGAACGGAGAAAAAAAATAAATCTGTTGGAGTTTCTGGAGTATTAAGTAAAAGGCATCTGCGTCAGACTATGACTCTAATGACTGTGATTAAGAAAAAAATACTGAATCCTCTGTCAAACCGCATTATAGCATCACGAAAATATTAATGGAACAGGAATTCAGTTAATTACAAGATCTATATAAAACTAGGTTATCCAGAGACAAGTTAGTAACCTTCTGCCCCACCTCACTGCTTGAACTGGAAGAAGTGTTCAGTTTCTACTCCCCAGACAGCGTCTTGCAGCACCCGACCCTCCCCAGGCACTGTTTATTTACATGTGTGAGGCGTGCATGTGTGACGAGGGCGATACGTGTTGGCTGGCGAAGACCCAGACCCAGGCCCAACCTAAGACGTGGTCTGACTACCACTTTGCCACTGCCTGCTGCAGTTGCGTCTTCCTCGCCTGTATGCTCTGAAGACGTTTGAGCGCTTCGATTTTGCAATGTGCTAGCTCGTGGAAGTTATATACTAGGAACTGATATGAATATATGATGCAATGTTGACTTTTTTTTTAATGGGGTAGATGGTAAGTCAGCAAGAGGCATCGGTCAAATGATCCAGTGCTCCCCTGGTGGAAGTCTGGTGGGGTGCGTGTATGTGTGAGGCATGTGGGGCGTGGAGCGGGTAAGGGAGGGCGCGTGGTGTGGTGACGGACGGGGCGGGGCAGGTCACGTAGAGACGACGTGCCTGGCGTGTAGAGCGTCACATAGCTGATCGAGCAGCCTACAGCAGCAGCCCTGACCTTCACCACCACCACCACCAGCGCCGCCTTCCATTCATCCCGAGCACGTGGGCGGCCACACACGCCCTCCCCTGCAGCGGCTCTCCTCAGTCAACCCTTCCTCATAATACAGGGTTCGTTTTCCAACGCTTTTACGTGCGTCTGTCTCTGAACGATCTTCTCCAAGCGCACATTAGCGTTGCTCTAATTGTTGTGAGCTAAACCAGTGTATATTATTTAGCTCAAGAGTGATAGAAGTTTGATCCATCGTTCAAAAATTACGACACACACTAATTGTATTTCCTAACTATACCAAAAGATTTAATTTATATCTCAGAAACTGGATCCTTGTGGCTACTTCAAAGACATCTTCGAAGACGCAAGATTGCAGAGGGACTCTGATTTTGTGTTTATTATCCGTCCTGACTTGATCGGATAAATCAACGTGATCAGATAAATCAAGCAATAGACTTTCATCGCTTTCAGTGAAGTGAGGGGATGAGAGAAGTGATGATACAGCACTTCATCTTTGTCCTTGGGGTGCCCCCTTCCCCTCATATCACTGGTCTTCCTCCCCTCACCTTATGGGTCAGGGCCCTCACCCCATGGATTATGGCCCCTCACTTCAAGTGCCACATTACTACAGTACTTTCAACGACTTCAACGGACACAACAGTGACCCGGACACCCTGCAGAAACAACCGTATTTCAGAACATTTTTCTATCCTCATCATGGTTACCGAAGCCTGAGACTGCTTGCTCATCGACGTCCCTGAGACGACACACTATTCCCTGGTTTTATAAATTCATTCTTAGTCCAGCTTACACCAGCATCCTCTCGTCCTTTCCATACACATCTTGAAGGTAACATACATAAGTGTGTGTTTACGTTTCATCGCGCAACCCGCCGGGCCACCACCTGGAGAAGACCCGGGCCGGGACAAGACTGTCGAACCTACAACAACCACGCTTCTGATTCTTCGTTACAGATGTCTTTGCACTTCAAGATTTTTGAGGGGATGTAGGGAAGGAGAAGGGGGGAGGAGATGGGTGTAAGGAGGAGACGGAAGTATGCATTGGGGGGGGGAGGAAGTAAGAGAAAGGAATGAAAAAACATAAACTACTGCTACTACTATTACCTCTCTCTCTCTCTCTCTCTCTCTCTCTCTCTCTCTCTCTCTCTCTCTCTCTCTCTCTCTCTCTCTCTCTCTCTCCCTCCCTCCTAACACCACAGTGTCTTCTTTTTTGTATATTTTAAAAAATGAAAGCTCATGTAGGCTGTTAGAAACACGCGACACATTTTTAAAAATTCAATACATTATGTAAGGCAGGAAGAGAGAGAGAGAAAGAGAGAGAGAGAGAGAGAGAGAGACAGAGACAGAGACAGAGACAGAGAGAGACAGGGGGGGGGGGAACTGGATGAGCGGACCTAGAAATTTATAGGTAGTACTAGCAGTATATTCTTTCTCACCCTTTGCGTTCTGTCCTGACAAATTTTGGGGATAAACTAAGTTAAAAGGTCACAAAAATACAACTGTTCTCTCACAAGTGGTCTTACAAGCGATCTTATCGTGGATAACAGCTATTTAACCTGCCAGCCTCTAAAACACCACAATAATAATGAAAAAAATATAGCAAAAAGAAGGAAGACAGACGTGAAGAGGAAGAAAAGGTGGAGGTGGGGTAGAAGCAAGAGTAGCAGAAACAGGAGAGAAGGAATAAAGGAGTGAGTAGAGGGATGAGGAGGAGAGATTATTATAATCAAGGGGAAGCGCTAAACCCGTAGGATTATACAGCGCCTAGGGGGGGGGATGTGGAAGGCATTTAGGCTTAATTCCTCCTTCACCATATCTAGTGTGTCTGTCAATTCTGAAATGTATACAGACCATTTGTGGCACCGACAGTGCCACCGAAAGTGCCCTCAAGGCACCCATAGTCTCTTTGTATATCTATGTTTATATACATTTTAACATTACTCAAGTTAAACTAATATTTTTTAACATGTCATGTAATTAGATGTACACACACTGTATCTAAATACACAAGTGAACTGTTATGAGGGTTAGCAGAGACTTACGTTGAGTATCTCTTTCACGATAATCAGACGGAGGATCGAGCCTCGAGTCACTGCAGTGAAAGACTCCCATGGGTTTCGAGCAACAAATAAAATATGTCAAAAAAATACAGGTTCAAGGGCATACGGAGATGGTAAACCATGGAAGGGTTTAGTCTAAGTACACGCAATAATTCACTGGGCCAAGAGGCACTAATTCGCTGGGCCAAGAGGCACTAATTCGCTGGGCAAAGAGGCACTAATTCGCTGGGCCAAGAGGCACTAATTCGCTGGGCCAAGAGGCACTAATTCGCTGTGCAAAGAGGCACTAATTCGCTGGGCCAAGAGGCACTAATTCGCTGGGCCAAGAGACATAATAGTTCAATATAAACGCAACTTCAACAGCAGCAGCTCAAAATAATCACAATCTCAACATTAGCTAAAGAAACTTATTATACAACTCTCTTTTCCATATAAACTACGTTTTTTTCTTCCCTGAAGAAAGTTGTAAGAGGTGTGTCTTCGTCTAGAAGTTATATTTCTCCCGAGGGAAGTAATTAAGACCAGCCAGGGTTTACAGCTGTGTTGTAAGGCTGTAAATCATTGGGATGCTGAGGCTGGACGGGTGTTCCACCTTCCCAAGGGGTTCAGAAGGCTGGACTCGTGTTCCGCCTCCACAAGGGAGTTCTGGAGTAGGACTCGTGTTCCGCAATCACATTGGGTACCGGGCCCAAATTAGTGGTTATCCATACAAACGAAATAAAAAAGGTGAATCACTACAAGATTTGTGGCGTTCCGCAGCCAAAAATAAAAGTCATTCAGCGCTGAAGTCTGATCAGAATCAGTAGAGATATCCGCTAACCACGCAAGGACCCGTAACGATAACCACTGCTGCAGGTGCAGCGGGAGAGGAAGTAAGTAGGCACCTCAGTAGACGTAAGAGTGAACGGGAACTAGGATAGGGCCGTGTGTTCGGAGCCAGACAAACACACCCACCCTCAGTCACAAACACACACACACACACACACACACACACACACACACACACACACACACACACACACACACACACTGATGTGAAGTTAATGAGGAGAATTAAATCAGATGAGGATCAGGCAGGACTTCAAAGAGACCTGGACAGGCTGGATACGTGGTCCAACAACTGGCTTCTCGAATTTAACCCCGCCAAATGCAAAGTCATGAGGATCGGGGAAAGGCAAAGAAGACCGCAGACGGAGTATAGGCTAGGTGGCCAAAGACTGCAAACCTCACTCAAGGAGAAAGATCTTGGGGTGAGTATAACACCGAGCACGCCTCCGGAAGCACACATCAACCAGATAACTGCTGCAGCATATGGGCACCTGGCAAACCTGAGAACAGCGTTCCGATACCTTCGTAAGGAATCGTTCAAGACACTGTACACCATGTACGTCAGGCCCATACTGGAGTATGCAGCACCTGTTTGGAACCCACACTTGATCAAGCACGTCAAGAAATTAGAGAAAGTGCAAAGGTTTGCGACAAGGTTAGTTCCAGAGCTAAGGGGAATGGCGTACGAAGAAAGGTTAAAGGAAATCGGCCTGACGACACTGGAGGACAGGAGGGTTAGGGGAGACATGATAACGACATACAAAATACTGCGTGGAATAGACAAGGTGGACAGAGACAGGATGTTCCAGAGATGGGACACAGAAACAAGGGGTCACAACTGGAAGTTCAAGGTCCACATGAGTCAAAGGTATGTTAGGAAGTATATCTTCGGTCACAGAGTAGTCTGGAAGTGGAATAGCCTGGTAAGTGAGGTAGTGGAGGCGGGAACCATACATAGCTTTAAGATGAGGTATGATAAAGCTCATGGAGCAGGGAGAGGACCTAGTAGCACTCAGTGAAGAGGCGGGGCCAGGAGCCGAGTCTCGACCCTTGCAACCACAATTAGGCGAGTACAATTAGATGAGTACACACACACACGCACAAAGGCTAATCTCAATGTCGTCAAATAATAACTAAATAACACTTACATTCTCTGATCAGCTAATCCTTAAGTTCAACACCCTGCCAGTCAAGCATCATTACGCCCACACAGTTTACACATTATGAGGCAAGGAATAATTTAAGCCTCACCAAGGTATATTTTGGGCTTCCAAAGCCTTATGTGCTTCGTCATTTCCACACATGTATGATACAATCACACTTGAAGACAGCCAATTAAGACAGTCGTATTAAACTGTGCCCAGGATGTGAAAGCTTTTAAGTGGACGTCAATGAGTGGTTACGAGGAACAATACTGTGTGATTTAGGAGTTTCTGGGACGTGAGGTGGATCTGAGGTTGCACGATGGGTGGGGCGGGGTTGATGTGGGTTTGAGGTTGCACGATGGGTGGAGCGGGGTGGATGTGGGTTTGAGGTTGTACGATGGGTGGGGCGGGGTGGATGTGGGTTTGAGGTTACACGATGGGTGGGGCGGGGTGGATGTGGGTTTGAGGTTGTACGATGGGGGGGGCGGGGTGGATGTGGGTTTGAGGTTGCACGATGGGTGGGGCGGGGTGGATGTGGGTTTGAGGTTGCACGATGGGTGGGGCGGGGTGGATGTGGGTTTGAGGTTGCACGATGGGTGGAGCGGGGTGGATGTGGGTTTGAGGTTGCACGATGGGTGGAGCGGGGTGGATGTGGGTTTGAGGTTGCACGATGGGTGGAGCGGGGTGGATGTGGGTTTGAGGTTGCACGATGGGTGGGGCGGGGTGGATGTGGGTTTGAGGTTGCACGATGGGTGGGGCGGGGTGGATGTGGGTTTGAGGTTACACGATGGGTGGGGCGGGGTGGATGTGGGTTTGAGGTTACACGATGGGTGGGGCGGGGTGGATGTGGGTTTGAGGTTGCACGATGGGGGGGGCGGGGTGGATGTGGGTTTGTGGTTCCACGATGGGTGGGGCGGGGTGGATGTGGGTTTGAGGTTGCACGATGGGTGGGGCGGGGTGGATGTGGGTTTGAGGTTGCACGATGGGTGGGGCGGGGTGGATGTGGGTTTGAGGTTACACGATGGGTGGGGGGGGGTGGATGGGGGTTTGAGGTTACACGTTGGGTGGGGCGGGGTGGATGTGGGTTTGAGGTTCCACGATGGGTGGGGCGGGGTGGATGTGGGTTTGAGGTTACACGATGGGTGGGGCGGGGTGGATGTGGGTTTGAGGTTACACGATGGGTGGGGCGGGGTGGATGTGGGTTTGAGGTTGCACGATGGGTGGGGCGGGGTGGATGTGGGTTTGAGGTTACACGATGGGTGGGGCGGGGTGGATGTGGTTTTGAGGTTACACGATGGGTGGGGCGGGGTGGATGTGGGTTTGAGGTTGCACGATGGGTGGGGCGGGGTGGATGTGGGTTTGAGGTTGCACGATGGGTGGGACGGGGTGGATGTGGGTTTGAGGTTGCACGATGGGTGGGGCGGGGTGGATGTGGGTTTGAAGTTGCACGATGGGTGGGGCGGGGTGGATGTGGGTTTCAGGTGGAGTGGAAATTTGGGCAAGGGTGAAGAGACATGCTCTACAGGATAATCATTCATTGGTGCAACGTTTCGCTCTGTGTAGAGCTGTAGCACGTCAGTTCATCGACTTAAGCGAAATGTTGTAATGAGAGCGTGTCCTACAACGCTTATCGGATCCATGAGTTGTTGTTGAAAGTGCATGAGAATTTCTTACCGAGTGGAAGTTAAGCAGCAGATAACTGTGGGGAAGTTGTGGGATTTGATAAGCACTAAATACGGATCTGCTATTCGGTGTCTCGTGTATAAATGTATATTTCACATTCACACACCCTTAATAAAGCAATTTTAAAAAAATGCATCCTCTTAAAGATTACCAACACACACATTACCCCATCTTGGCCTAAATACACCTTAATGTAACGTAAAAATCTCTCGTATCTGTTAAAAATATATGATGATAAACAAACTAAATTGTCCACCTAATATTCCAGCGAGATCCCGGCAGGCATCACGGTGATTATAAAAATGTTGCCTAAACAAAGGCTTTCACATTCCTAAAACGCAACATGGGAGCGTGGAGTGGGTGGGAAGATGGAGTGGGTGGAAAGTTGGGGTAAATGAGAAATTGAAGTGGGTGGGGGGACGTTAGTGTTGGGGCTGAGAAAAGTGCTCAGTGTTCCCCTGGCTTCCGTGACTGCAATGCATTTCCGTTCTCTTAATGTGAGGGGGACTACAGCCGCTTCCATTACACCAGCGCTGTTAACAATTGCAAGCCGGAATTGACCTTTTCAGCCATTAATCATTTTCATATCGTGATACTTTGATCTGTCTTCCGCTGACTTTCATCGTCTGGTGAGAAATCTGGTAGGGAGAGACTATAAACTTGGGAGGGAGTGAAACTGGGCTAGCTTACCTATATCCCACAGCCCTAACCTGTGGAGGAAGGAAATGGGGCTACCCAGCCCACATCCCTCAGTCCGAACCTATTAGATGGGAACTGGGCTATCCTTGACCAGTACTCCTTGGAACGTAAGAGAGAAAAGTACTTCATAAGCAACACCCGGAGAGCATACCTGCAACAGCTGAGTATCGTTGTATGAAGACTATTCGCTAATCAGTGGCTTTTGTTACTTCAATACATAGATGATATACGACGACAGTAAAAGATTAAGTTATCAGTCCCTCAGGTTTGCCGAGTTACACACAGAAGACTGTGGAACACGAGGCAATCAATGTCGGTCTAGAAGCCGATGTTCAGTATCTTAGTCTTTTATTCAGCAGCGATTGGTTTCAAACCTGCACACTGAAAAATACTTGACTGACAGTGCAACCATCTCCAAGGAAGAGCAAGAGCGAGATGAATGTAATGGGACCTAGACTTATTAACACCTTCCGTTCATGCATAAGGGGAATTACCAACAAACCAGTCAGATGTCTGCAGATGAGAGCTTGATAAGTTCCTCAAGTCAGTTCCTGACCAGCCGGGCTGTGGTGCACACATTGGGCTGCGTGTGGAGGGCACCAATAGCTTGGTTGATCAGCAACACCTCTAGTCATTTCCGGGTAAACCCATGGAAACGGCCACAGGTAACCTCCAGGTAGCCCACATCCCGCAATCCTAACCTGTAAAGGGAGGGGAACGGGGCTACCTAACCCACATCCCACAATCCCAACGTGGGTAGGATGTGGAAAAGGACTACCTAGTCTACATCCCCAATGCTTTCCCGATGGGGAGTAAGGTTCCCACTAATCATTCCACACACACTTCCGTTCTGTGCCACACGCTACCAAAACTTCGCAAAAGTTGGATCCCTCCCAGATTGGGTCCCTGTCAGTCATTCCAATCTTCCCCTCTTCTCTAGTCATCCCTCCGCCACCCTTTCTCACTCTCCATCTCCTGCTACAACCAATTTCATATCGCCCTCCTGTGCCCTTCCTTTTCCCTTTCATTGCTTCTCCTTTCCTTTAATTCCTTCCTCCTTTCTATTCTTACCTTCGTACTCACTCTCTCTCCCTCTCTCTTACTAGCATTGTTAAAACAAATTCCCCGTTATTTCCTCTCTAAGTATTGTAACATAAAACTCCTGGCTTTGGTACCTTCCCTGGCCTCCACATTAACTGGAGTCATTAACATAAAACACTAGAGGGTTGGCAACTCCACGTTCTCAGCTGCTCCAGTAACTCGTCAGCCTTTGCTACTTCGCTACCTGGAAGCCCCTGACCAAACACTTCCTTCCCTCGCTGGAAACTGGAAGACACTTTTTTTTTTGGCTGATACTGGCGTCTTTGTCGACTCCCAGCTTCAATAACGACGCCGTCCATCAAGCCAGGTTCATCCTCACGCCGCTCAGCCCCCCAGCGCCCTGGAATTAAGACACAACCCCATTTCTTCCAGCCTTGTGACTGGAATGGGAATTGTCCTCATGGAATTCTGGAGGGGTCAATGGGCTGCGTTCCAGGACGCTCCAGTGCGGCATTCGGGTCAGAACGACATTATTAAAGCCGGTATTTCAGTCTGCAGACTTGTAAACTCAAGAGAGAAAGAGAAAGAGATATTTGCTTCGGTACTTATCTTAATACAATGTGTTTATCATACAGAATGTATGTTATTACAAAGGTTTTTAATTATTTAATCATAGGGACATCAGCAACAAATCCCTGGCAAAAAAGCGGGCAGCTCGTGCATCGCTGAAGCTAGTGAACACGCTGCAATGATACAACAACAGTAATCAAGAAGAAAATTAATGACGCTATGTATAAATCTTGGGCATTAAAAGGCTATCGATAATCTGGTGTGCAATTAAGCACTCAGGTGTGTCGAGAAGAAGAGGCGCATCTAACTACAAGGGGTACTTGTCGACTACCTGAAACCTTCCGTAGGCTGCCTAGAACCTTCCGTCCACTACCTGGAACCTTCCGTCCTTTACCTAAAACCTTCCGTCCACTACCTGAAACCTTCCGTCCATTACCTAAAACCTTCCGTCCACTACCTAAAACCTTCCGTCCACTACCTGGAACCTTCCGTCCACTACTTGAAACATGAAGTCTATAGGGTGAAACTTGCCGTTGACAGGAAACTTGCTGTTGACATGAAACCTGTGTTCCATCACCTGCAGCCGATCACCTGAAACCTTGCGAGAACCTACCAGTCGTCAACCTCCTGAAATCGGCCGTCCACCTAAAGACCGACGTTGTGTTCTTAAACCTGCCAACTACCACCAGAAACCTTCCATCAGTCTCCTGAAACCTGCCTGCTGCCATCCGCTGAAGCCCTGCCGTTAACCTTCCGTTAGCAGTGCAGTCGACCTGAACATCCCCACCCCATCATCAACCTAAAACCTTATTCCTGCCGACACCAGCGCCCAACATCAACCCCCCCCCAACATCAACCTCCCCAACATCAACCCCCCAACATCAACCCCCAACATGAACCCCCCAACACCAACCCCCAACACAAACCCCAAATATCAACACCCACCTACTCCACATCAAGAATTAGACACTGCAGGTCTTCCATTTATGTTCCAGCCTCGTGTGTATGTTAATGAAGCACTGGAAGTGTTGAAGGCAAAACAACCACCTCATTGTTATTGCTATTACTGGAAGTAAATGAGAACCAATGAGAGAAGGGAGAAGGAGGAGGAGGAGGAGGAGAACGGAAAAGGAAGAATAAAAACCGAGGGAAGATGAGAATGAAGGAGGAAGAAAGCTGAGAGGTGAGGAGAGACGGGAGGAGAATGAAGAAGGATGAAGTTGAATGAGAGAAGATAAAAGAAAAATGAGAGAGAAAAGATTTGAAAAAAAGAGGAAAATACCAAATGAGACGAATAATGAGCCATAGGAAGAATGGGAGAAAGAATGATGGATAAGAAGAATGAAGGAATAAGAATGAGGAAGAAGAATGAGGGAACAATAAGAATGAAGAAGAATGAAAGAATAACAAGAATGAGGAAGAATAATGAGAGAATAACAAGAATGAGGAAGAATAATGAGAGAATAACAAGAATGAGGAAGAAGAATGAGAGAATAACAAGAATGAAGAAGAATGAGAGAATAACAAGAATGAGGAAGAAGAATGAGGAGGACGTGTGAGAACGAAGTATGAGAGACGAGGGAGAAAGCTTTGAAGGTAAACAAAACGAGAAAGATGAAGAAAGATGAGAAAGACGAATGAGAAAGATGAACGAGAATAATGTACACTAGACTATGCAACTCCTAACTCTGCTGAGGCTCGAGACCATAGGAAAGCACCAGATTATTGGTGGGTATCGTAGGGTAGGTAGTATCGGTTAATTTTGATGGTACCGGTATGGGTACCGGCAGAAAAATTAAGTATCGATATATCGGTTAAAAAACAACAAATAGATATCGCCCAATCAGTATTGAAGATCTGAGGTATTTATGTTATATTGTGTGTACAGCTACAGGGAGCGTCTGTCACCCGTGTCCTGCATGATGATGGCTGAGAGGAGAAATTCTGCTGTGTGTGTGTGTGTGTGTGTGTGTGTGTGTGTGTGTGTGTGTGTGTGTGTGTGTGATAGAGAGAGAGAGAGAGAGAGAGAGAGCTGGGGAGAGGGAGGGGGCGAGAAAGATCAATGAGGGAAGATTAAGGGGAAAGTCTAGTGTGAGGGGTGTATGAGATGAGAGGATGATGATACACACACACACACACACACACACACACACACACACACACACACACACACACACACACACACAAAGACGTGGATTAAGAGGAACGGAAGGGGAGCTGGGAGATTCTTAGAGATAGAGAGAATTCAGGGATGACGCGAATAAGGAGAGTGACGACCCCTCAGATTACCTTCTAACCCCCTGTCCTTCATTTCTTCTTTCCTTCCTCCCCTCTTTCATTCTCGCTTTCCTTCCTTTTTCATTCTTCCCTAGGGAAGAATAGTTAAGAAGGGCGAATTGTCCCTGGTCAAGTGCCCCTTATATTAGGAATTAGAACCACCACTCCCATCTCCGGATCAAACCCGATTAATTCCCATTCTCCAGGCGAAGTACGACCCTGACTGGGTTAGTGTTTCCCTAGGAATGGAATAATTAACCAGGGGATACCCCTTCTCCGTGTCAGTCAGCCTGAGGAAGTCACGGGAGCAACTTCTCTTTGTTGTGCCAAGTCTTACTTTCTACCTGTGGTGGAATGTGTAAGCTTGTAAAACAAAACTGTGACCTTACTACGTGGCCCACGGCTGTAAAACGTTAGTGATTACATTATAAAAATTTCAGATATGGATTTCCGAGTTCAGTGTTGTAAAGGCTAGCTGTGTTTTCTCTCTTTCTCTCGTAGAGTCCCACCCTGTAGAGAGAACAACGATATCTCTCGTCTATCGCAGTTGGATCGTTACTGTACAATGCCATTTACTCTCAATAATGAACTTAAAACTGGAGACCTGAAGGAAGGGAGCACTGAGCCAGCCAGCACATCGACCTCCCCAAGGGGAATGAAACGTCATTTTTACTGGCTCCTTGTCGAAGGAAAACGACCAATAAATGTTTAACAAGAGAAAGACGAAAACAACTACGAGTTCCAGTGAATTGACGGTTTATTCGATGCTGAGATGAGCCATGAGGCAACTTTAATTACAACGCAATGTTTTACTAACTTGCTTATTTACAAGCGGATTAGCAGTGTACCTCCAGCCTGAGAGAGTCGCTCACACACACACACACACACACACACACACACACACACACACACACACACACACACACACACACACACACAAAGCTTGAACGTTAACAAGGACAGTATTAATATAATGTAAATTTTATGTGCAAGCAATGGGCTGCTGTCTCCAATCAATGTCAATTTGCACATGGCGCTGTCTGGACTGTGTTGAGCGTGTGCTAGAATCAAATTAATCAAACTCACATAACTTCTTTCCGCATTAAGAAGGTAGTAACAGCGGAATATGCAAGAAAACTGTTTTCTTCTTCTCTTTGCTTGGTCGCTCACACACACACACACACACACACACACACACACACACACACACACAATAGAGCTAAATTAGTACCCGATTCTTTTTATCTGAAGGCACTCGCTGTCTTCTGGTTTGACACAAATTAGTTTCATTGGCGCGTACAGAGTCGCTCGAGGCTCCACCACCAGACGCCAGCCTCTACCAGTGTAACCTCAGTGTGAGCACACAACACGGTGTTGTGTGAGCACACAACACGGTAACTTCACAGTGTGAGCAAACAGCACGGTAACCTCACAGTGTGAGCACACAGCACAGGTACCTCACAGTGTGAGCACACAACACAGGTACCTCACAGTGTAAGCACACAACACAGGTACCTCACAGTGTAAGCACACAACACAGGTACCTCACAGTGTAAGCACATAACACAGGTACTTCACAGTGTAAGCACACAACACAGGTGCCTCACAGTGTGAGCACACAACACAGGTACCTCACAGTGTAAGCACACAACACAGGTACCTCACAATGTAAGCACACAACACAGGTGCCTCACAGTGTAAGCACACAACACAGGCGCCTCACAGTGTAAGCACACAACACTGGTACCTCACAGTGCAAGCACACAACACAGGTACCTCACAGTGTAAGCACACAACACAGGTGCCTCACAGTGTGAGCACACAAGTGCCTCACAGTGTGAGCACACAACACAGGTGCCTCACAGTGTAAGCACACAACACAGGTACTTCACAGTGTAAGCACACAACACAGGTACCTCACAGTGTAAGCACACAACACAGGTGCCTCACAGTGTAAGCACACAACACAGGTACTTCACAGTGTAAGCACACAACACAGGTACCTCACAGTGTAAGCACACAAGTGCCTCACAGTGTGAGCACACAAGTGCCTCACAGTGTGAGCACACAACACAGGTGCCTCACAGTGTAAGCACACAACACAGGTACCTCACAGTGTAAGCACACAACACAGGTACCTCACAATGTAAGCACACAACACAGGTGCCTCACAGTGTGAGCACACAACACGGGCGCCTCACAGTGTGAGCACACAACACGGGCGCCTCACAGTGTAAGCACACAACACAGGCGCCTCACAGTGTAAGCACACAACACAGGTGCCTCACAGTGTAAGCGCACAACACAGGTGCCTCACAGTGTGAGCACACAACACAGGCGCCTCACAGTGTAAGCGCACAACACAGGTGCCTCACAGTGTGAGCGCACAACACAGGTGCCTCACAGTGTGAGCACACAACACAGGCGCCTCACAGTGTAAGCACACAACACAGGCACCTCACAGTGTAAGCACACAACACAGGTGCCTCACAGTGTGAGCACACAGCACAGGTACCTCACAGTGTAAGCACACAACACAGGCACCTCACAGTGTAAGCACACAACACAGGCACCTCACAGTGTAAGCACACAACACAGGTGCCTCACAGTGTAAGCACACAACACAGGTGCCTCACAGTGTAAGCACACAACACAGGTGCCTCACAGTGTAAGCACACAACACAGGTGCCTCACAGTGTAAGCACACAACACAGGTGCCTCACAGTGTAAGCACACAACACAGGTGCCTCACAGTGTAAGCACACAACACAGGTGCCTCACAGTGTAAGCACACAACACAGGCGCCTCACAGTATAAGCACACAACACAGGTGCCTCACAGTGTAAGCACACAACACAGGTGCCTCACAGTGTAAGCACACAACACAGGCGCCTCACAGTATAAGCACACAACACAGGTGCCTCACAGTGTAAGCACACAACACAGGTGCCTCACAGTGTAAGCACACAACACAGGCGCCTCACAGTGTAAGCACACAACACAGGTGCCTCACAGTGTAAGCACACAACACAGGTGCCTCACAGTATAAGCACACAACACAGGTGCCTCACAGTGTAAGCACACAACACAGGTGCCTCACAGTGTAAGCACACAACACAGGTGCCTCACAGTGTAAGCACACAACACAGGTGCCTCACAGTGTAAGCACACAACACAGGTGCCTCACAGTGTAAGCACACAACACAGGTGCCTCACAGTGTAAGCACACAACACAGGTGCCTCACAGTATAAGCACACAACACAGGTGCCTCACAGTGTAAGCACACAACACAGGCGCCTCACAGTATAAGCACACAACACAGGTGCCTCACAGTATAAGCACACAACACAGGTGCCTCACAGTGTAAGCACACAACACAGGCGCCTCTTGGTTTCTATCACTGGCAAATATCTTACATTTATTGCTATTATATAATAAACACGTCGCAGAATCAAGACTCAGATGTTTATAACATAAAAATTACACACTTTCGCAAATATAAGGCAAATATTCCGACTATTATTGCTGCTAATTGTTATAATATTGTTATAATATTCATAAAAAATGCGGCACATCTGTACGGGTTGTAGGGCGACACAGACGACTGAAACTTTATTAATTGTAAATATCAAATACCAGACGAGCCTGGCCCAAGGCCGGGCTCTGGTTGTAGAAAAACTCTGGAAATTCACTCAAGGCATATCAGAGGTACACTAATATATTTATAATTGGATTACCATATCCATAATGGCAAATTCCTCTTCCACATCTCCAGTATCGTAATTGCTGTGTCCTTTTTTTATTTACACACTTAATGCATTCCTTTTTCAGTGCCACATCTGGTGTACAATATCTCTAGTACCACCAGTGTTTTACAGTGCATATTGTGGCACAGTTGGTGGCACCATATATCTTCAGTGCCACAGTAAACGCATCATTAAAGGTGAAGATGAACTGGATAAGGTGCACAGAAGGACACCACAGCTTGTTTATTCATTAAGAAAATCCTAGTGAAGAAAGGATCGATGGACACAATTTATTCTCCCAAAGAAAGGGAGCACGAGATCTCATTCATGTATTCAAGATTTAAAAATATTGATTAATTCAAACACGAAGAACTATTGAATGTGCAAAGTTATTTTATAACACAGAACATAGTACACAATAAGTGTCCGGAGTCCAACACTGTTCAATAACTTCCCAACATACATAAGGGGGATTACTAATAGACCCCTGGGGTTCGAGATGTTGTGGATACGTTGCTTACATTCCTAAGCCGTTACTATGAAACTGCTAAAATACTACATACATTCCACTGACAAAGTCAGTGCCTCATCAACCCGTTCGTACGCTGGATTGCGTGCGGCCAGCAGTAACAGCCTGGTTGATCAGGCCCTGATCCACCGGGAGGCCTGATTGAGGCCCGGAACGCAGGGACTATTAACCCCCGGAACAACCTCAAGGTAGGTTGACTGCAGGTAATGGCATGAAACTCCGAGACAAGAGGTGCAACACTAGTGTGGATTACCTTGTTTATGTTCGGAGTTACAGGACACAGCAACAGAGCCAACACTGAGACTGAAAATATACACACAATGCAGTCCTTAAAGAACCAGTTCGACGAGCATTTTACGAGTGACGAATTCAACTAGATACAACGCAGAGCAATGACGTTACACTGCAAATTACCCAGGACGATCAGTTTATCATGAACAGCCCAGATTAAAGTAGTTGTTGTAGAATGAAAGTAATAGTAGTAGTAGTAGTAGTACTATTACTACATTAGAAAACCTCGACACTTACAATAGACACAGTACGTAAGATATTATTGTGATGGTCGCCTCTTCCAGCAACATACTCTCCCTCCTTTCCCTCTTCACACTCTTCCTTCACCTTCCTACTGACTGCTCCCTTCTACCTAACACATCTCCCACCAATTCTTTCCTCTTATTACTCCCACTTTCTCTCTCTCTCTCTCTCTCTCTCTCTCTCTCCCACATCCTCTACCCTCTCCCTCCGGCTCCTCCCTCTCCCTCCCAAACACTATTCCACGCCTCTCTCTCCCACTTTTATTGCGCTGTTGTTGTGGTGTTGACGCGGGTCGCCTTTTCAAGAAACTTTTCAAGACAGGGTTTTACAGGCTCAGGAATCTCACCTCTGATAAAGGTTTAGCGAAGATGTGGATGGTTGGATGATTGGGAGGACAAGTGGGTGACGGAGGCAGGTGGAGGATGACGGAGGGGAGAGGGAGAGAGACAGACAGAGAGAGAGAGAGAGAGAGAGAGAGAGAGAGAGAGAGAGAGAGAGGTGGTGAATAATTAAGAAAGAGGACGGTTGTCAGCAGCAATTATTTTGACAAGTGAAATAATTAATGTACAAATCCGTTAAACTCTCACAACATTAATAATATTGTTTATTTCTTACATTTAAATATATTTTTTTATCATTATTTTTATTACTGCTTCTATCTTCACTTTTTCTTTTTACATTTTTTCTCTCCAGAGAATATTTAATAGCCGAATCTTCTGATTCGAGATTCACATTTATTAAAAATTTTACACCAAAGATAAACATAAGGGTTTATCGGCCAATTTAAACGCCACACTACGTATATACTATTAAAGTTTTATACTTTAATGAATATGCACTGAGAGAAACACTGTATATACCCAGATTTTACTCTCATCTCTGTACAGCCGAAACAGAATTTTAATGGTTATCGTGCAGTAGGTAAGATTAAAACTTCACACACTAATCTGACTCAACCAACCCAATAGGCGTCCGGAAAGTGTGAAAGATTTATCTGAAAGTCATATACCGCGTACAGTCCTCGTCCTCAACCAGATTCAAGTTTAATCAGACAATCCCGTCAGACAGAAGACAGTTCCTTGTGCTAGCAGACAGTTCTATGTGATGGCAGACAGTCCTTTGTGCTAGCAAACAGTCCCAAGTGCTAGAAGACAGTCTCAAGTGCTAGCACACAGTGCCATATACGAACAAGTTCACCTTTGTGTATAAGAAGAGTTGGCGACAGAAGGGGTATCCCTCACAACAAAAAAGCTGCGGGTTTGTTACAATGATATATTCCCAGTAGCAGGTCTGTCCCTTCGGCACTTTTTGTAGATAGTTAATTGGCAGAGTTTGAATCCTGATACAATTCTGTATTTAAATGTTGTCCCGAGTACGTCGCGGCTCGTGTGGTTATTTGGATCACCATGTTCGTGTTCTGGAATGACAGCTAGGGAGCGAGTGATGATAAATGATTTCTTCCTTACGTCACTCTCCCTTGCTGCCAACTCTCGAGGTTCTAAATCAATATATATATATATATATATATATATATATATATATATATATATATATATATATATATATATATATAAAACATGGCACCGGGGGATGAAAACACTAACTCAAGGCCTTTCGCACTTCCGTGCGTCGTCAGGAGCTATGCAATGTTGAAAGAGTTGCAGCAGGCAGGTTGAGGGAAAAAGGTTCTCTTAAAGGTAAAGAATGGCCAAGACTATCGGGCCGCAATGCTTTGAAAAACCATTTGAAGGACATGGTTGAGGCATCTTCTAGATATCACTGCACTGACCTGAGACGATTTCATATCTGAAAAGTTGAATGTCAAGTCCCAGAGCCTTTCCCAGTAACTTCAATGTTAGCACATGGTAAGAGGGATATTCTTGTGACTGCTAGAGGGTATCCAGGAACCAAATGTTTAAACAGAGATGTTGCAAAATCTAATTTATACTCACGTATGAAAAGAGAGTATACTTTTAAAAAATTTTAATGTTACGTTAATATACGTGAGCTGTATAATTTAGAATGTGTGCTTTGATCTGTGTACATAAGGATACTTTACATGAGGAATAAGAACATTATGCGTAATTATACCATTCTCATGCGTCAGTAGTATAACAGATCATTCTTTCGTAGGAATGAATTATACAGTACACATTAATGATTATTCTCCAGTAGTAACAACAGGTAGTCATAACAGCACAGACCAGCAGTGACAACTTAACTAACAGTCTGCTGACAGCACGCTAAACCAGGCCCTGACAGATGAATTATGTGTAGCACCTGGATATGTCTATTTTGAGGACGTTTCACCAACCAGTAACCGTATATGAGGTAGTCAGTTCCTCAAGACTGTGGGACTGACTACCTCCCCTGCCTCCAGTTTTAACACCTTTACGGCTAAGAGACAGATGTGTAACACCTGGCCAGGTGTTACAAATGTAATTCAATAATTTTCTGTGTTGTACACTATTAATATTCTGATCCAGACCCTGGAACATCACAGATAAATATGACTAGGTCTCATTTGCTTCCTTATAAAATGAAAGGAAGCGTCCAATCATTAAATTCGCGCAGCAAAATTCAATAAAAGAAAACATTCATGGCGAAGCGTATTCTGTTTGAATATATAAAAAAAAACGAGAGTAGGAATCCAGCCGAGCCCCTCAAAGAAAACGAGTTTCGATAAATAGTCAAGAATCTATTTCAGGATGGTGCTGGGCCAACTGGTTCATCGAAGATACTACGGACCACTTTTTTAATTCTCCCGGCTCTCCTGGCTGCTCCTAAGACTGGGGGATTTGTGGTCATTACCGGGATTAAACTGACAGCTACTTCATGGCTTAACATCCAGACACCACACGTAGTCCTCTCCTAGCACTCCCAGCCATAGCAAAGATCTATCGTTATGCTATTTCTGTTGGAATATACGATTATTTAATAACATTACTACCTAATATTTGCTTATATTACTACTTTTACTATAAACACTATTACTGCTATTACTAATAGTAGTTCACTACTAATAGTACTATTAAAAACACCATCAATCCTTACATACTCTACCTTCCACTGCCAAGTGACTCGTTAGTTTGAAATTCGAACCTCAGTCCAAATAATAGGACCACCCACCAGCCAATCAGGTATGCCTCTCATACAGCCTCTCTCTCTCTCC
>NC_091313.1:30959968-30974968 GCF_038502225.1 Cherax quadricarinatus
GTTAGTTTACTGTTAACAGCATTTCCCATTCACGACTATTTTTTCCTTACTAAAGCCGTAACACCAGTAGCAATGTATATTTTCAATGGTACTTTGCAGAGCTAATTTAAGGCGATGAATATACTAAGATTGCGGACTACTAAGCAAGTCTCATGCCACACAAAAAGAATAGGATCGGGAAAGGAAATGCCCTTCTTTAATTCACGTTTGATTTCCACCACTTCGCACTGGTTTCCACGAACCTGACGACCTCAGAGGTGGAGCCGATGAAGGTGGGTCACTGGAAGTGGGTCGCTGGTGGTGAGTTTTTGGTGGTGGGTTGCCTCTAGGGAAGCGGCATTCCCAGGCCGTGAGCACAGTGGGATCCTGCTCGGCGGGGCGTGAGCGATCAGCAGTGTAAACGAGACCCAACACGACGCTATCTGGCTCTGCTGTCTGCTTTCTGGGGAAGCACTGGCTCCCCTCAGGGGTTGCCACTCTGCTGTCACGGTGGCTGCTGTCACGGCGCCTGCTGCTCTCACAGCAACCGCTGTTGTCACGGTATCCGCCCATCTAAACACGAGCGAGAAGCTGCTGTGAGTACAATTTAATAAAGACACAAACAATATTCTGGATTACTACCGTCACGAAAGCACTAGGAATCTATTGCTCCGTGTAGCCTTTAAGCACAAGCAAAGAATGCATGCGGACCACAAAAAGCTCTAAGACAAGCTACACGACATGTACCAGGCCTATAAAAGTATGCAGCACAAACATAAAACTCACACATGATCAAACTCTTTTCAAATGGTCGAGGATGCTCAGAGATGTGCACGTAGACTTGTCGCAACTGAATTACTGCAACTATAGGGAGAGGCTAATGTAACTGACCTTTGAAAGACAAGAACCAGGGGAGACAAAATAACTATGTACAGGATGCTCGGAAAATTCACCAAAGTGGATAGCGAGAAAGACTAAGAAGATGATGGTAAGAAAAAAACGAGAGGGAATGCAAAATGGGATGAGCTCGTGAGGGAGGGAGGTGGTGGTCTTCATACACAGTATTAAGGCTATGTATGATCCCTACGAACTTAACTCTTCCCAATGATAATAATAATATTAATGGGAGGTGCAGTTTTATAACTGTAGTGTCGGCGCGCCTCTGGCAATACAGTGATGGAGTGAATGATGATGAAAGTTATTCTTTTTCGGACCACTCTACCTTGTGTTAATAAAATAAATATTTTTTTTCTAACGCACCGGCCGTCTCCCACCGAGGGAGGGTGACCCAAAAAGAAAAACGAAAGTTTTTCTTTTGGCTCACCCTCCCTCAGTTGGAGGGTGATCCAAACAGAAATTCGTACAGGAGAAGGGGTAAATAATAATAATAATAATAATAATAATAATAATAATAATAATAATAATAATAATAATAATAATAATAATAATAAATAATAATTTGAGGCTTGGCTAGGAGCTGAGACTATCACAACTTCGTAAACACACGCACGCGCGCACACACACGCACACAAACAGGTGCTGCATACTGGAGTATGCAGCACCTGTTTGGAACCCACACTTGATCAAGCACGTCAAGAAATTAGAGAAAGTCCAAAGGTTTGCGACAAGGTTAGCTCCAGAGCTAAGGAGAATGTCCTAAGAAGAAAGGTTAAGGGAAATCGGTCTGACGGCACTGGAGGACAGGAGGGTCAGGGGAGACATGATAACGACATACGAAATACTGTGCGGAATAGACAAGGTGGACAAAGACAGGATGTTCCAGGGAGGGGACACAGAATCCCTATGAGGATAGACTAAGGGCCCTGAATCTGCACTCTCTAGAAAGACGTAGAATTAGGGGGGATATGATTGAGGTGTATAAATGGAAGACAGGAATAAATAAAGGGGATGTAAATAGTGTGCTGAAAATATCTAGCCTAGACAGGACTCGCAGCAATGGTTTTAAGTTGGAAAAATTCAGATTCAGGAAGGATATAGGAAAGTACTGGTTGTGGATGAGTGGAACAAACTCCCAAGTACCGTTATAGAGGCCAGAACGTTGTGTAGCTTTAAAAATAGGTTGGATAAATACATGAGTAGATGTGGGTGGGTGTGAGTTGGACCTGATAGCTTGTGCTACCAGGTCGGTTGCCGTGTTCCTCCCTTAAGTCAATGTGACCTGACCTGACTAGGTTGGGTGCATTGGCTTAAGCCGGTAGGAGACTTGGACCTGCCTCGCATGGGCCAGTAGGCCTTCTGCAGTGTTCCTTCGTTCTTATGTTCTTAAGAGGTCACAACTGGAAGTTGAAGAGTCAGATGAGCCAAAAGGATGTTAGGAAGTATTTCTTCAGTCATAGAGTTGTCAGGCAGTGGAGTAGCCTAGAAAGTGACGTAGTGGAGGCAGGAACCATACACAGTTTTAAGACGAGGTTTGATAAAGCTCATGGAGCAGGGAGAGAGAGGACCCAGTAGCAACTAATGAACAGGCGGGGCCAGGAGCTAAGACTCCACCCCTGCAAACACAAATGAGTACACACACACACACACACACACACACACACACACACACACACACACACACACACACACACACACACACACACAAGAACTCAGTAATCAATAATTTAGTTAGAAAAAAGAATACTAAAATTATCCATCATGCGAGTCACTACCTCTACGTCACCTTCAATTAACGCAGATCATCACTCACAATAAATCACAATCACACAGTTAATCATACGCCATTAACTACCTACAGCTGCTGCACCAACAATCAACAGCGACACTCCGAGCATCAACTGCAGAACTCAAAGCTATTTGCAGTATTATGTCTGTTGCCCAGTAACAGACAAAATACTGCAAACGTCTGTGTTAAGTTATATAATTTAACATCTTTGTGGAATCGTATAATTTACAAGGCTCATATAATTACTGTTAACTTGTGATGATTGGGAAAGCCTCGAGTCACGAAATTGTCCGCCCAGCATGAGTACCCGAGCTGAGGAGACCTCAAGACACGCCCATGATATGAAGACAAAAAAGATGTCGAAACCAGTGGTAGTATAAAGACGTCGAACAGTTTAACAATGTCCACACAAAGGTTCTAAGACTTAACCTTATGTTTACCCATGTTTGTCTTCCAGTATTTCCCATGTTATTAATTCCAGGTTTCTGCAACTGGAAGCTAAAACAAATAGTTCACGTATAACTTCATTATGTGCTGGAATGCGATCAAATGAATGAATTCAGAGAAAATTTACTCACTACTGTTCAAGAAATTTCAAAGTATTTTATCCATAGTGAAAAAAATACCCCTGACTTTTCCTATTGTAAATTATTAATAGCGACTTAGAAATTTTTAAATTCAACCATATATTGCAAAAATATAAGGTGATACAAATAATTAAAAAACCACATATAAGCTACGCTAATATTTTTGTGACTGAATTCTTGTCTGCATAAATAGCTCATTACGACTGTAACCAGATATAAACACAGAGTTCATTACCACTGTAATTTGTTTAGCTATCAAAACTTTGGGGGCCCAGTCCCTGGACCCATTATGTGTGTGTGTGTAAGTTTTTGATTACCTCCCACACCATGGGTAAGGGTGCATAATAAAGTTATTAGACTAAATGATACTTGAGTAAATGGAATAATCAAAGCTTATTTTAGATGAATGGTTCAGAGAAGCAACAAGTTGATAAATTAGATACATGTGCAACACTTGGGTATCTTTAATGAGGAAACGTTTCGCCACACAGTGAACTAATGAAGCCACTGTGTGGCGAAACGTTTCCTCATTAAAGATACCCAATTGTTGCACATGTGTCTAATTTATCAAAGTTTATGGCTTGGGTAGCATTGAAAATTGGGTAGGGCAAATATTCTGTTAGTGGGACGGATTGTGGAGGACCTGCATAGTATGGGTCAATAAGCCTGCTGCAGTGTTCCTCCTTTCTTATGTTATGTTCATACATCCAATGGTCTCTTCGGCCGGAATGAAGAGACAGTGTGAAGTGGCATGATTATACTGTTAAATACTGGTTTTCTATAAATTCTCTTCACTCATTTGTGGAATTATCAGGAAATAAAATCATTCAAAAGTGTATATACCAAGGAGATTTTAGACCCTTTAAATAATGTATTTATTCTCCCGTGCTTGGAGTGACAGGCTGACACTCTGGAGATGACCACGCTGTCACAATGTTTGGCAATGTATTAACAAAACGTTCGACCATCTTAAGAAGTCAAACGGTCCTGAGTTTAATCATTTTTGCTATGCACTCCATACGCATCCTTTGGACTACCACCTACGGGATTGGTATTGGGGTGCATAGCGCTCGACCATCTACGATTTTAGCATGACAAACTTGCCCGCTTACCAACTAAACTTCAAGGGTAGTATCCCGTCCGAGAGACGCATCAGCCATTAAATGTTAATGTCACTGAGAAGAGGTAAAAAAAAAGGCAAACTTGAATATATTTAATGGGATTTAACGGGAATTAAAATTTCACGTTCGATCACCCTCTAAGAAATGTTCAACCATTTCTCCGGCATGAGCTCATGCTACAGCCCCTGGCCAGTCTGCTGTGGCAGCCTTCAACTTAAGAGCACTAGTCAATATCACACATGCGGCGCAATTTTCGACAAGAGGTTTGAAAGCACTTAACTGTGGTGTAATAACACAGCGCAACAAGACTGCACTGACTTCCTCAGAGGCTACGAGGTATTCTTGAAGGACCGGCTGTTGGGAGCCAAAACCACACACTCGACTAACTGGACAACACACCCACCCGGCCCCAAACTCTGGAATTCGCCCCGGAGTGATGAGAGAGAGAGAGAGAGAGAGAGAGAGAGAGAGAGAGAGAGAGAGAGAGAGAGAGAGAGAGAGAGAGAGAGAGAGAGAGAGAGAGAGAGAGAGAGAGAGAGAGAGAGAGAGAGAGAGAGAGAGAGAGAGAGAGAGAGAGAGAGAGAGAGAGAGAGAGAGAGAGAGAGAGAGAGAGAGAGAGAGAGAGAGAGATCTGGCTTCACTCTCCGTCTGAGATTAGAGGGCTGAGATTTAACACACGTAGTTAAATCGCGTCATTATTCCCACGTGCGAGATAGTGCTAGACACCGCATATGTGCTGCTGGCCGTATGTACACACACACACACACACACACACACACACACACACAAACACACACACTAAGATATTCACAGCAGGAAAATTCCCTAACCAAATATGACTGAGGGACTAGAGCAGCGAGCTGGTGGTGTTTCACCAGTCATTAAATTGTGAGTATAGATAACAAAAAATATGTAAAGAAAAAAAATCTATAAGAAAAATGGAGACTTGCAATGGTCAAGCAGGGAGTTCTGTTTTCCGTCAGGAAAAGTGATGAAAAAATGACGAAACTTAAGAGAGTGGAAGCGGACGGAGGATCGAGTCCGCACCTCTCCTTGTGTCGAGTAACCCACACATGGTTAGTATAAATAAAAAGCATAGTGTAGGTGAGAGAGACAGACAGACAGACAAATAGACAGAGATAATATGACTGGTTCACAAAACACTAAAATCGTTCGGTTTTTTTTTTTTTTGCTTATTTCCTGACCTCGTATAAGATTTGTCTTTCTCCGAGCCTCACTTGGAGGTACTCTTATGTCCTCTAAGGCGGTGCATTTGAACATTCCCGTATCCTTGATAAAGCCCAAACTTGGGCAAAACGTTCTCTTAAGAGGATTCTCTGATGTCAGTGTCTTTGTTTCCCCTCGTTGGCTTTTAACGCTGCCGAGCCTAAGCTGCTACTTTATTTTCAACTCTTCTTATTGTCAATACCAATTTTCAACTCTTCTTATTGTCAATACCAATTTTCAACTCTTCTTATTGACAATACCAATTTCCAACCTTCTTATTACTGACAATACCAATTTTCAACTCTTCTTATTATTGTCAATACCAATTTTCAACTCTTCTTATTGTCAATACCAATTTCCAACCTTCTTATTACTGACAATACCAATTTCCAACTCTTCTTATTTTTGTCAATACCAACTTTCAACTATCGTGAGTAATTTACTATACAATTACCGGTATCATAATCACAATGTAATCGAGCCAATTCCAAGCCCATGGTCCAAGTCGGACAGAAACGTCGTCGAAAGTTTCGCTCTCCCATGTGCGGGTTATATGTATATTCAATTCAGCAGATTTTGACATAAGGTAAAACTTTTCCCCGGGTGATGGGCTCTTGATCCACGGAACCGAACTGATCCTCTGTCTTTCCTCTCTTGTATGGAATCAGACTGTCAGCCATGCTCCAGGCGCTCCACATAATTAAAAATATTCTCTCTCTCTCCCTCTCTCTCTCTCTCTCTCATGACCATCCTCGGTACTCAGCTATCTTGAGTCCTTCCCAGTTCGTCAGCTGCCGTACGAAAGCCGATGAGGTAGCGCATCAAGGTGTCAGCTATTAGCATTGCAAAGCGCAGAAGCGTATATGGAGAGCGGCCGCGATGACTGCGGCCAAAACCAAGTACCAGCTGGCCGACTCATTACATGGCTGACTTGTTGGCTGGTTAAATAGGTGGGTGGATGAGAGAGTGCCTGGGTGGTTGGTTGACTGACTGGAATGATGTGTGGGTGGGTGGTTGCATTTGTGGATGGGTGCTTGGATGAGTGATTGGGTGGATTGGTGGGTAGATGGATTGCTCTCTAGGAGGGTCGGTGGCTGGCTGAATTGCTGGAGGAATTGGGCGAGTGAGAAGCTGGCTGGCTGGATGGTTTGGTGGGTGAGAAGGGAGGAAAAGATTCCTTTGCAGAGAGAGAGAGAGAGAGAGAGAGAGAGAGAGAGAGAGAGAGAGAGAGAGAGAGAGAGAGAGCGGGTGTGTGTGTTTAGATGCTTGCTTTTACTCACCATTACTCTGGGAAGAACTGCGTTGACTGAGCCACCTATGATTTAGGCCCCTAATCTGACTGGGGTGAAGGAGAGGGACGGGGGGGAGGGAGAAGTGACATTCACCTGGTGTCGTGGAGGTTTTAATTCTTCTGTTACTTTCATCCTTCACCTTGTGACCCGACCAATGGCCGACCATTACTTCACCCAGCCTTCTACTCTCCTCATACACAAGTTGGCAGGTCCCCTGGAATATGGCTTTAACTGCATTGTGTACTACGTTCTGTTTGTTTAACATCGCGATGATTACCTGTTCTGAGATCGCAATGCTTGAAGATTAAGAAGAAAGTGTATTTATTAACGGTAACAAATAGTTAAGTTTCTCTCTGATTCCACTGGACAGAGAAGACGACCTACCTACAAGCATCGTCAGTTGTCTTGAAGGGCGCCCCGACGACCTCCAGACGGAGGCCCTCAGCTCAACTTGTTTCCACTCTATACTCCCATCCCAGTGCGAAACCTGGCCTTGAAGCTGACGTACAGTGCCGGACATTCCCCATCTACATCTGTTTACATCCTGCACCAGATACTTTAGCCTGCCAGCTGACTGACAGATATTCTCACCATTGTGGAGATTGTTCTTTGTACTGATACTCGTCCATTATATTTTTATTTATATTTTCCATTAGGCTTCCAAGAGGAATACATTTTTCATGTTTCCTTTTTTGCTTTAATAATGGTATTATTTTATTATTTTACTTGTGTTTTTTTTGTCTCCTGTTTTCATAAAAGTAAGAGACGTTGGCCTGCAGTGAGGTAAGTGGGTGGGCGAGATCTTGGGTGGGTTCGTGGGTGGATTTGTGGGTGGGTCGATGAACGGGTGGCTTTCTAAAAGTCTGGCTTAATATCTGTTTTTCTTTTGTAACTGGCTTGTGACTTGGGAAGAAAGGACGACCATGGAAGACATTATTATTGTAAGGTAGACACTGAGAGACTTGACATGAGAACAGAACGAAATAACTGGACCTGGGGGAGAAAAAAAAAGGAACTCAGATGAAAGCTACGGAAGCTATGGGCAAGTTAGACCATGCTTTAGTATATCGATGAGTAAAAAAAGGTAACTCGTCTCTCTGGCGCTCAGCAGACGGAGGATCAAGCCTCCACCACGTCTTGCGCTGAATGACCCACGTGGGTTAAACGCTTAAAGTGAATCTAAATCGAGACAATGCTCTTGAAGTACTGAGGTGGAAGGAACTGAATGTGGTAGACGACAAACTACAGTTTCCAGACTAGTCGTAAGGATCAAGTTGCCTACTACCAGTAGATTGAAAAATGGTATTGTGATACCGAGATGTGTAAAACATTCTTTATTAAAGCGCGGACTGAAGAAGCCTCTCGTGGCGAAACGTTTCCTCCAATAAATGTCCTAAACTGTACATTAGTGTCTTTTTCTACCAATAGGCTCTCTGAAAAATAGGTTCACTTGAGTGTCGAAAAACATACGTATACTCGTGTTCGTCCCTAAGTGACGAGGCTACCTGGTACTGCCTGTTCTTAACCTTCTGACAGCAACCGCGTGTCCATCTGCATGTTGATATAGAGTGGTAGTGGCGTACGTGAGGGAGGTATTACAGCCTCGGTAAACCGCAGGGTAGCAGCAGGAGGTACGCTATTAATATATTGATAGCAGAAAGTTTGAGATCTCTTTATTGGCCTCACATCAAGTATTCATTCAATGCTCTCAACCTGCCGCCCATTAGCAGAGCGTCTTGTATGAATATTACTCACCCACTGCCGTAGTATTCATCTGCCTGCTGTGTGAACATTCCCTCTGTCATCCACAAATATCCACGTCATCCAGCCACTTTATGGAACAGCCCAACGTACTTACGTACGTCAACACATACACACTCGATCCCTGCAACCACAAATATACGAGTACAAATAGGCGAATACACACACACACGGTCATACAACTGTCAGGAAGAGGAACAGTGTGGAAAGTTATGTAGCGGAGGCAGGATGAAGCTTATGAGGCAGGGAGAGAGTGGACCTAGTAGCGACCAGTGAAGAGAAGGGGCTCGGAGCTATGAATCGACCCCTGCAACCACAATTAGGTGAGCAATTAGGTGATCACACAAACATTCTTGGACTGTAAGAAGGCTTTCAACAGTTCCGCACAAAAGATTAGTGCCAATGCTAGAGGACCTGCCTGGAATAACAGGAAAGGCACTGCAATGGATCAGGGATCACAACTGGAAGTTGAAGACTCAGTTGAGTCACAGAATGAACATTAAAATGGTATAAAATACCGACAGGTTGTTAGGTTGTTACCTAACAACCTGTCGGTATTTTATACCATTTTAATGTTCAATCTGTCAGACACTGCAACACATCGAAATAAAGATACCTAACTGTTGCATATGTTTCTTACCTGAGTCACAGAATGTTAGGAAGCATTTCTTCATAGAGTTGTAAGGAAGTGGAACATTGTGGAGAGTGATGTAGTGGAAACAGGATCCATACATAGCTTTAAGATGAGATACGATAAAGCTCATGGAGTAGCGACCAGCGAAGAGGTGAGGCAGGAGCTGTGAGTCTACCCATATAACCACAAATATGTGAGTACGTACATACACACACACACGCTCGCGCGCGCGCACCAGTTTGGAACCCACACCTAGCCAAGCACGTAAAGAAACTAGAGAAAGTGCAAAGGTTTGCAACAAGACTAGTCCCAGAGCTAAGAGGAGAGGTTAAGGGAAATCAACCTGACGACACTGGAGGACAGGAGAGATAGGGGGGACATGATAACGACATACAAAATACTGAGAGGAATTGACAAGGTGGACAAAGACAGGATGTTCCAGAGATTGGACACAGTAACAAGGGGACACAGTTGGAAGCTGAAGACACAGATGAATCACAGGGATGTTAGGAAGTATTTCTTCAGCCACAGAGTAGTCAGTAAGTGGAATAGTTTGGGAAGCGATGTAGTGGAGGCAGGATCCATACATAGCTTTAAGCAGAGGTATGATAAAGCTCATGGTTCAGGGAGAGTGACCTAGTGGCGACCAGTGAAGAGGCGGGGCCAGGAGCTCGGACTCGACCCCCGCAACCTCAACTAGGTGAGTACAACTAGGTGAGTACACACACACGCGCACATACACGCACATACACACACACACACACACATGCACACACACACACACACACACACACACATACACGCACACACACACACACACACACACACACACACACATACACACACACATACACACACACACATATACACACACATACACACACACACACACACACACACACACACACACACACACACACATGTTGTGCGTGCCACTTACCACAATCTTCAACACGTCCCTGGAAACTGGGCAACTACCTGAGGTATGGAAGACGGCAAATGTAGTTCCCATTTTTAAAAAAGGAGACAGAAAAGAGGCACTAAACTATAGACCTGTGTCATTGACGTGTATAGTATGCAAAATTATGGAGAAGATTATCAGGAGGAGAGTGGTGGAGCACCTGGAACGGAACAAGAGTATAAATGCCAACCAGCACGGATTCATGGAAGGCAAATCCTGTGTCACAAACCTTCTGGAGTTTTATGATAAAATAACAGAAGTAAGACACGAGAGAGAGGGGTGGGTTGATTGCATCTTCTTGGACTGCAAGAAGGCCTTTGACACAGTTCCTCACAAGAGATTAGTGCAGAAGCTAGATCAGGCGCATATAACAGGAAGGGCACTGCAATGGATCAGAGAATACCTGACAAGGAGACAACAACGAGTCATGGTACGTAATGATGTATCACAGTGGGCACCTGTGACGAGCGGGGTCCCACAGGGGTCGGTCCTAGGACCAGTGCTATTTTTGGTATATGTGAACGACATGATGGAAGGGTTAGACTCAGAAGTGTCCCTGTTTGCAGATGATGTGAAGTTAATGAGGAGAATTAAATCTGATGAGGACCAGGCAGGACTTCAAAGAGACCTGGACAGACTGGACACCTGGTCCAGCAAATGGCTTCTCGAATTTAATCCTGCCAAATGCAAAGTCATGAAGATAGGGGAAGGGCACAGAAGACCACAGACCGAGTATAGGCTAGGTGGCCAAAGACTGCAAACCTCACTCAAGGAGAAAGATCTTGGGGTGAGTATAACACCGAGCATGTCTCCGGAAGCACACATCAACCAGATAACTGCTGCAGCATATGGGCGCCTGGCAAACCTGAGAACAGCATTCCGATACCTTAGTAAGGAATCGTTCAAGACACTGTACACCGTGTATGTCAGGCCCATACTGGAGTATGCAGCACCTGTTTGGAACCCGCACTTGATAAAGCACGTCAAGAAACTAGAGAAAGTACAAAGGTTTGCGACAAGGTTAGTTCCAGAGCTAAGGGGAATGTCCTATGAAGAAAGATTAAGGGAAATCGGCCTGACGACACTGGAGGACAGGAGGGTCAGGGGAGACATGATAACGACATATAAAATACTGCGTGGAATAGACAAGGTGGACAAAGACAGGATGTTCCAGGGAGGGGACACAGAAACAAGAGGCCACAATTGGAAGTTGAAGACACAAATGAGTCAGAGAGATATTAGGAAGTATTTCTTCAGTCATAGAGTTGTCAGGCAGTGGAATAGCCTAGAAAATGACGTAGTGGAGGCAGGAACCATACACAGTTTTAAGACGAGGTTTGATAAAGCTCATGGAGCGGGAAGAGAGAGGGCCCAGTAGCAACCGGTGAAGAGGCGGGGCCAGGAGCTAAGACTCGACCCCTGCAACCACAAATAGGTGAGTACAAATAGGTGAGTACACACATACACGCACACACACACACACACACACACACACACACACACACACACACACACACACACACAAACACAGCTCAACTCGTATTGCCGAGATTTTGAATTTGTGGCACTAGAGAAGAAACAAAATCATTTTGATTTTTAAAAAGGGTCCTTATGGAGGTTTGTATCATAATTGTAAGAAAAGAGATATAAAATAAGGAGCTCTCAAGTGTACGTAAGTTTCTTATAAAGCAAAGGAAGACAATTGTTTGTTCAAATTTCTGAAGATTGTTTGCTAACTGATAAAACTAACAACGGCAAACCATACGGCAAATATCTTAAAACTATGGTATGTTCTACACTGTAGATTGTATTTCACGAAGCACCAAACCCGTGGGGTCACTTCAGCACGAGGAGTGGTGCAGGCTCGATTCTGCATCCGCCAATCACGGGAGGCTTTATCTCTGATCACTGACGCAGCTCAAGTCTTCAAACAACATACGCGAAGGGGTTATTACTGTCACTGTGATTATATTCAAACAGCACAGGAGAAAGGGTTTTATTGTTACTGCAATTAAGGTTTAGAATTAATTCAGTGCCTCTCTGGGTATGAAAACTTACAACTGTAACCCTGAAACTACTTCTGTTAATATAAGCAATGCTGCTAACGTTTTCTTCTGCTTGACTGTTGTTGTGTCTGGTAACGAGAAACTTGCACCGTAGCCTACTACTACGCAAGATTTGATTGACAGATGTTGAATGGTTGTAAATGGAATGGCGACACCGACAAGCCTTAATAATGTCCCAAACTATGTAAGTGCCCTTATCCACGGATTCCGTGTGATATAACCCAAAAGGCCAGGCGTTAGTATGGCCGGCCATTTGAAGGATAAGAGGAGGGTACTAGGAGTCAAGCCAAGATTAGACCACTTCAACCACAATTCGGGGAGTATAACCAAAAATAATCACACCAATCGTGACGGAAAGATTACTATATTCATGGAAAAGTGCTATACCCCTTAGGGGTTATGCAGCACCTGGGGAGATGGGAGACAATATAAGTTTTGTTCGAGAAAGGGAAAGGTAGCTTCAATTCTCTGGACCATGAGGGCTTCACCAGCGTCCAGGCATAACCCCCTTGAAGAAAACGGGAGAGAAGGAGCGACCATCGTGGACGCGTCTATGATGGTATTCTTGCTCAAGAACACACTTGTGTACTTGTCCACGAGGGTGTTCTTGCCCTGTGAGAGCGTGGCCAACTGCCCGCCTTGCGCATACCTCATTGTCATTCCCTCTTAGCTAATTGGCAATTCCCTATTCAGTACGTGAGGTAATGGAGATCTTCCTGGGCCTTCTTTCCTTAATTTGCGCCAATTTGGTACACCGTATGCGACCCTCGGTACGCTCACCGCCTCTTCAAGTGGTCATTTGGCTTAGTTAAAGTCAACTAGCAAGTGTAAGAGTCGTGGCGGATATTCTAATTGTCTGCCTGAGCGCTGATGTGCCCAGACTGATGCTTCTATTAACAATGCTTGAGTAATTCAAAGTTTTAGAGTACACACACGTACGTTGGGTGGAATGGGGCAATGAGTACAGGCGGAAGAACGGAATGGGCGTCGGTAGAAGGGAGGAATGGGCGTAGGGAAAAATATTTGCGAGAGTGGGTGCGGAAAGGGTAAAGAATGAGCGAATGGGTTCGGAAATATGGGAAAACTGCCTTGTATAAGGGAAAACGGAGAGCGGAAGGAATAGAAGAATGAAAGCAAAGAAGTTAATAAAAGGGAATTATTGTATGAATGGGCAAAGATGGTAAAACAGATGGATGGGAGATGAAAGAGGCTAGAATGTGAGAGAGAGACGCATGAGAACGAATAAAAAAAGGTGGGTAGGTGGAAAGACTGGAGATTACGTGGAGTGATGGGCCGAGATTGAATACTGGATAGAGGCTAGAGAGCAGAAAGGGTAGGGGAATCAGTCTGAAGAGTCAGGTTCACACGGATGTCGGTACATCATCCATTTTATCCTCACCTGGGAGGTGTCTTGATGCCTGCGATTGGAACTGGACACGGCCTCCTATTCCTTGGACAGAACCTAATTGCCTCCCATTCCCAGAGGTTGCCCCCATGAATGTAATAATAATTACCACACGTGGAGAACTTGCATTAAGGCTAGTAATGAATCTGCAACGCTGTTATCAGAGGAGCAACAGAGAGTAAGCTATAAGGATGGACGGGAAATGTTGAGTTTCCATTACACTACCATTATCCATGCCCATCAGCAACCTCACCCACACCACTAACCCCACCCACAGCACTCACACTACCAGCCCCACCCGCAGCACCCACACACCTATATACCACAAATGTACTTAGGTCTTCAACAGGGTGTCACCCATAACAGCCGATTAACTCCTAGGCATCTCTTTACTGCTAGGTTAACAGGAGGTAGCTGGTGTTAGGAGACATGTATCGTCTTGCTCGGGAGTGAACCCACGTTATATAGCTATGAAACGAACGTTGTGTCACAGAGTTGAGGTACTTTCTTCGGTATTGTGGTAGTGGGATACAACCAAACTCCTCCAACAATTTTATTTTATAATTCACTAGATACCTCTTATGTTGTATGCTTGTACTCAGTGGCGGATCTACATTCTTGGGGCCCTGAAGCTTGAACTATTATGGGGGGCCCCTTCGCAACACCTTTTCATACAGTAGACCCAAAATTTTTAAGCAATATGTGCTAAAGTTGCTTCTGGGGCCCCTCTGGGATTAAGGGCCCTGAAGCTTAAGTTGAATAGTTTCATGGTAGATCCGCCCCTTCTTGTACTTTATATTCACGAAGTGCCCGGAATTTTGAACTGTAAATCAACGATATATCTTCAGTCTACCTGCCTGAAGTCCATTCCAGTAGACGCCCCCACCCTCCACTCACTTCAGGATCTGTCCTGCTGGTAGATGGCTGAATCAATAAATCTGTAGGTGATAGCAGCGTAAAGTGTTGTCATTTTTATCCCTCCAGGCACACGCGCCTGTGCTAGGGCCTGGGGGAACGTGGCAGTTGTTGCGTGTGGTTCCAGCCACAGTACTGCAGGTTACCTCGAGTATACGTGGAGGGAGTTCCGGGGGTCAACGCCCCCCGTGGCCTGGTCCATGACCAGGCCTCGCGGTAGATCAAGACCTGATCCACCAGGTTAGTTGTGTGTTGCTCCAGCCACGGTATTACGAATCATTCTTCTTTTAATATCGTTCATCACTTTATTAAGAATTGTCCTGACAGGCGTTTGATGGCATCCCTTGTAGCAAATTAAACTTGTGT
>NC_091313.1:30979968-31078540 GCF_038502225.1 Cherax quadricarinatus
AATGTTCTCACTCGTACAGGGGATCAAACCACGGACCTTAATATGTGAGCTGAGTTCGCTAGCAATTGAGCTACGGGACACTCCTCCTCTTCCTCCAACTCCTCCTCTTCCCCTCCTTCACCCCTGCAAGGTTAAAGGATATTGTGTTCATGGTCTGCAAGGGGTCAATAACCTTCCAGTACCGAAACTTTACCAATGAGGGTTTGACTTCCAGCCTCATTCCATAATAAATAAAAATAATTTGAGTCGTCAGGTCTAAAAACTTGAATGGTGATGTCGTTTGCAACATTAAAAAGCAATGTATACTGAAACGGTAACAGTGACAGCACGAGCAATACCAGCTTCGCCAGTAAGAACAGTAAGGACAGCGGCAGAAGCAGCAGCCACTGCAAAAGTAGAGGTAACAGCAACTGCTACAGGAAAAGCAACAACAGCTGATGCAGGAGAGCAACAACAGCTGCGGCAGAAACAACAGCATCTGCAGTAATATGTGCATTATAAGAAAATATCACATTAGGTTTGTGTGTGTGTGTGTGTTACCTGCTCATAACACCTTCAGTACCTAGTCTGTAAATTAACTACTAAGAACTAACATTATAGAATACCAATTACTCTCTATTATTTATGTTTTAATCGTTTAAAACAGCACTTGGTATATCTCTGTTTATATTAAAATGATGACTTCTCGGAATTATCATTTTTATGGGGAGGATCTAAACCCGTAGAGGCTCATGCAGCACTTGGAAGGCAATCACGTTCGAACCTCCGCCAACCCTGACGCTAAATAACCCATACAGGTTTAACGCTTTACAGAAAAAAAATGTAAGTAGTATATCTTAAACACGAACTGATGCATGTATACTGTGTGCGTTATACACATTGTATATTAACATTCTCCGCATGCTGGTAAAAAAAAAATATACATTATCCTTCGTTTATGCCTCTTAACCTGATTATTATTCCTTGATATTTTAAGATTTATCGTCTTTCCCACATTTAATAAAATGTTCTTCTGCAGATCTCACTTTTTGTGTGGTCATTTATATTGTTTTTTTTTCCTTGGTAATGATAGCCTCACATATTCCATTTTTTTTCTATATTTTCACTGATTACCATGACTCCAGCAATTGTTCAAAAATTGTCTGGGAAACTTTTTGGTAGTAAAAAAATAAGGTGTTCATGATATTTTATATTCATCTTTAAGAGTGTGGGATAGGCCATGCCGAGAAATGGTTATGGTTCCAGGTAGGTGCAGATTTGTCACTGCTGGAACTAACCTCTGGAGGCTAGACTCGCAGGATGGATGGGAGCCCAAAGGCATGGCGAGCCAGTCCTGAAACTGTAGCGCTGACTTTCGGATGCTTCCATAGCTGTTGCACTCACAATGGAAAGCTTCTGTTGGTAAGTCAGCTGAAGGCCTCTGTCAGATGATCGAAAACTCCAGCTGCGGGTCATCATATGACTAACACTAACATCAGGAAACACTTGTCTTGTTTCCTGACAAACCTTACCTAACCTAATGAAAAGTCTACCAACTCAGGCTGACAAATAACATTACTTCGTGTCTGTAGTCCGTCCTGTGTAGTGGAATATGACATAGCTGTGTTTCAGAGCCCTGTGACCCTCATGTACAATGAGATAGCAAACTGCGTATGAATCAAATTTTGTTGAACATGACACTGCCGTTTCCCAGGACGTCATAAATTTCGCCTACAAATATTTTGTTAGCGGGAGAAATATACCTCGTTGCATCATTCACGTCCGCAACAAGTTTTTTTTTTCCAGGGACGGCGGGGATTTTTACCCTCATTGCCTGCAGGATGCGGCGGACACTGTTACGAAGCAATCAAAAACCTTTCCATCAGTGATGAGCACGCTAGCCGTCACTGTGAGGCTGTATTTACCCAGTGTTCAACGCTGACAGCTACACAACACTTAACCACGCTCTTCCTGCCTCGTAATGCTAGGTATAGTTCTTTTATATGAGGGCGATGCGCGTGGACGCTTGCGCGTGTGCCTGCATGTACTCACCTAGTTGTGTTCCCAGGGGTCGATTCATTTTCTGATCTTTGTGTTCACTGGCCACTTACACTGATTCATGCCGTCAGGGGCCCCATCATACCTTCTTTCAGCCAGGTACGAGTATATTGTGTTTGCCTCAGCTGTTTACTACCATGAGGAATGAAATGGTATCTACTCAAGCCCCAGTGATTAATCTGCGTTTTTACTTGTCATGTTCCATAGGCCCCTTTCCTCGCATCTCAAACAACTTCTTACTGAAGAATGTTTTATATCATGATCAGTCTTCCTTTGATCTAGGTTTGTTAGGTAGAGAATCTCGTCTCTGTCCTCGTAGCCCATTCCTCTCGACTCTCTGAATCTCTCGAGAGTATTTGCATGCTCATCCTCTCACTCACTGTCTCGCACGACACATATTGACTTGTACTCTAACTCACTGCTTGTTTCCCGAGCCTTTGGACCAGCCATCACTCGGCTTTTAGAGAAAAATAAACCTCAGACGTTCGTTTACTTTTTTAATGTTTATGGAATAGCCAGGCAAGGTTCTTCTTTCGTCATAAGCTTGCACAGCGTACTCTAATACCTGACGTATCACGTCTGCATGATTCTTGGATACGGTTCCTAAATACTGTTTATACGTTACCTAATTTTGCATATGCTTCTAAGGTTGGTAGAAACCATAGATACCGACAGCTTGGTTTAGAAAGACACGTGAGTAAACACTAATAAATATGTCCTAGTTTTAATCACGTGTTTTTCTCGCCCCTAATGTTATACGCATGATAAGTACTCCTGACGATAAGCTTGATGTGATGCTTACTGGCAGAGCTCTCTCCAATGTTGTCCGCACCGTCGCATCTTCCAGGCTGTATTAAATATTCACTCCACTCTGTGTTACTTAATAGCATTGCCATGAAACTAACAGCAGTGAATTACTGTAGCTACTTTCTTAACCACTTTCGCAGACTCTCCTCTCTCTCATTCTTATTGTTCTCATTACTTACAAAATCATCAGTGATACTTATAATTACAGTTCCTCTGGAAGTTTTTTTTTTTTTTTGTATTAGAAGCAGCTAGGATCCATGTTCCGAAAATTTGATGAACATTTATTATACCGGTAGTGTTGTTCCTGCCACACCACAGTTCCTTCCCACACCACAGTTCCCTCCTACACCACAGTTCCCTCCTACACCACAGTTCCCTCCTACACCACAGTTCCCTCCTACACCACAGTTCCCTCCTACACCACAGTTCCCTCCTACACCACAGTTCCCTCCTACACCACAGTTCCCTCCTACACCACAGTTCCCTCCTACACCACAGTTCCCTCCCACACCACAGTTCCATCCTACACCACAGTTCCCTCCTACACCACAGTTCCCTCCTACACCACAGTTCCCTCCTACACCACAGTTCCTTCCTACACCACAGTTCCCTCCTACACCACAGTTCCCTCCTACACCACAGTTCCTTCCTACACCACAGTTTCCTCCCACACCACAGTTCCCTCCCACACCACAGTTCCCTCCTACACCACAGTTCCCTCCTACACCACAGTTCCTTCCTACACCACAGTTCCCTCCTACACCACAGTTCCCTCCTACACCACAGTTCCTTCCTACACCACAGTTCCCTCCTACACCACAGTTCCCTCCTACACCACAGTTCCTTCCTACACCACAGTTTCCTCCCACACCACAGGTTCCTCCCACACCACAGGTTCCTCCCACACCACAGGTTCTCCCACCCCATCCACACTTCTGGACTATAAATATATCAGCAGCACCTGCAGGGAACAAGGTGTTGCTAGTTACTCCGGTATTTACTGACGGGCGCCCCGATAACCGTCTTCCACTACAACAATTCCCACAGGTCTTGCCGATGACGCGATGATGGCTACGATAACAGTCACGATGGCGATGATTCCCCACACATTACCATCGTTTGACTGTTCCTACACTTTTCCATTACCATCATCCCTTGCTTCCTTCTCTTTTTCTCATGTGTTATTCCTCGTGTGTTGTGTTTGCTTATTGCGTTTGACGAGTGTTGTACGATTACAGTGTGTGTGTGTGTGTGTGTGTGTGTGTGTGTGTGTGTGTGTGTGTGTGTGTGTGTGTGTGTGTATTTACCTATTTGTGGTTACATGGGTGGATTCATAGCTCCTGGCCCTGCCAGAAGTGTGTGTTACACAGAGAGCTTGGGTCGAGAAAGTTGCCTCACTAACGGTGCTTGCTGTCAGTATGCTAATAATCACAACATCTGAAGTACCTGAAGAAGCAGTAATAGCAGAAGTAGAATAAGAAACAGCAGAAGAGGAGGAGGCAGAAGAGACCGACGAATAAGCAGAAGCAGGCGAAGCAGAATGTACAGAAGAAACGAATGTGCTAAAAGGAGAAGAATCAGGTTAAAAATATGGAAATCAAAAAGAAGAAGAAAACAAACATTCAGAAACAGAAGGAACCGCAGCAACAACAACAGCCGCAGCAGCAAGTAACAACAGCATCAATAGCAGCAGCAGAAGCAAGAGTTGAGTTTTATCAAAAACGGGTTAAATTAGTCAACAAAATTGTGGGCAAACTTGCGCTATTATCCACATTATATTAACCACATATTCCCCTCTTCGAGTCAACAGTCCATGGCACGTGAAGCGCTAGACCCATCTGGGTCATTCAGCACAATGGGTAGCCAGGGCTCGATCCTCCAAACCGTGAGAGGGGGAATAAATGGCCTGTGACTAACCCAGGGCGAAAATATGGCTTTCACTAATACTGGTCGCCAGTCTCTCTGGCACAAGATCAGTCTTACTGCGACTAGAACATGTAAGATCACAACAGGTCAATCTTACTGTCACAAGAGATCAAGACACTTGTGCAACGCTTGGGTGGATATCTTTGTCTTCATTCCCAGCAAGATATCCAGGTGTTGTACAAGCGACTCTATCCACCTCATTCGGCTTTCTTAGCCATTTATAATACGAGATCAGCCATTTAACGCTGGGTTTATTATTTCAGGGAACTAATATAAAGGCACTGAAAATCAACTCATGCCATCGGCATGTTAGATCATTTCCCCCTGACAGAAATTATTCGAGCAATACCAGACCGCAGCAAGAAAATGATCTGCACTAAGGTGGTCTTCTAGCAATGGTACCAAGTACCTGCAAGTAATGGTATCAAATATAGTAGAATGCGAGACAGGACAGTCACACACTTAGAATATGTCAACACCTTATTATGCGTGAAAGTCTACCGTTGTCTCCAAAGCTTCCACTAAACTGCTTAACCCGCCACACAGCCTTGTAAAACTGCAAATGACTGCCATATCAGCTTCAACAGAGTCATATAACCACTTAACCGTTTATTATGACCGCTATTCGTGTATTATGACCAGTGGCCGTGTAATATAGCCAGTGATATTGTTAACCATGACATAGTGACTAAATATATTGATTAGCTGTAAATTATAGCCGTTAACCAATCATGGAATATAATCATTTGTGAATTATAATCACTCGTGTAGTATAATCATTAACTGCATAACATAATCATTTAGCATGATCATCAACAGAGCAATGGACCTGCTAACCACATAATACTGCAATTAGAGGTAAAATATTTAACAAAAAAAGGCACAATGCCGTGACTGGAACGATACACAAATAACCCGCACATAGAGAGGAGAGGAGCTTACGACGATGTTTCGGTCTGACTTGGACCATTTACAAAGTCGGACCGAAACGTCGTCGTAAGCTCCTCTCTTCTAAGTGCGGGTTATTTGTGTAAAATATTTGGTACTTAATCGTTCGATAGGGCCATTGTCAGTGGAATTTTGGCACTTAATTTTGGCACTATCACTACCACTTACCCTATCTTGACGTTGGCACCGTATCACTACTACATATCCTATATTGACGTTGGCACTGCATCACTACCATGTATCGATGTTGGCACTGTACCAATACCATGTATCCTATCTTAATGTTGGCGCTGTATCACTACCACATACACTATCCTGATGTTGGCACAGCATCACTACCATGCAACACAAGTCGCTGAACATGAATGTTTGTCCAGTATAAGTTAAAAATATATCTACACAAGCGTAAATTTGGTGGGGGATGGGGGAGTTACAGCCTCGGAGTAGCCCAAAAAAAATCACAAAAGGATACCAGAAAAAACATTTGCCTTCCACCTCTAGTCCATCTGAACATTCCACTTCCCTCGCCACCCATCTTTGATCAGTGGTAAAATAAATGAACTTCAATACAAAATAGGGCACTCCAGGTTTAAAGAATACGTTAATGTTACAAAAACGTTGAAACACAACATACTCCTAAGTGCTAAGATTTATACAATATATGGAAGCCTTAGACTGTTATAATAATAATCATAATTATAATCATTATTATTAATTCCATGTAAAGAGAAAGAGAATGGAATAGCCTGTAACGTGAACGTGTAATTTAATAATTTGTAAAGCATATAGCCACTAACTCGGATAATATAGCTCAAACCGTGTAATGCCAGTATTAAATGTAATTTGGCCATTATCCGTATAATGTAGCCATTATTCGTTTAATACAGTCATCAACAGTGTAATGCAGTCATTAACCGTGTAATGTGGCCATTAACCATGTAGCTATTAACGGTGTAAAGTAACCATTAACAACGTAAGGTAGCCATTAACCGTGTAATGTGGCCATTAACAGTATAATGTGGACATTAACCATGTAGCTATTAACGGTGTAAAGTAACCATTAACAACGTAAGGTAGCCATTAACCGTGTAATGTGGCCATTAACAGTATAATGTGGCCATTAACCATGTAGCTATTAACGGTGTAAAGTAACCATTAACAACGTAAGGTAGCCATTAACCGTGTAATGTGGCCATTAACAGTATAATGTGGCCATTAACCATGTAGCTATTAACGGTGTAAAGTAACCATTAACAACGTAAGGTAGCCATTAACCGTGTAATGTGGCCATTAACAGTATAATGTGGCCATTAACCATGTAGCTATTAACGGTGTAAAGTAACCATTAACAACGTAAGGTAGCCATTAACCGTGTAATGTGGCCATTAACATTATAATGTGGCCATTAACCATGTAGCTAATAACGGTGTAAAGTAACCATTAACAACGTAAGGTAGCCATTAACCGTGTAATGTGGCCATTAACCATGTAGCTAATAACGGTGTAAAGTAACCATTAACAACGTAAGGTAGCCATTAACAGTATAATGTGGCCATTAACAGTATAATGTAACCATTAACAGTATAATGTGGACATTAACCATGCAGTCATTAACAGTGTAATGTAGCATTATCCGTGTAAAGTTTACTGATAACTGAGACACTTGTACAACACTTGGGTGTGACATGTTTCGCCAACAAGTGGTGGCTTCTTCAGTCTGGCACAGAGATAAATGGTTCTCTGAACCATTTATCCGCCATAATGTTTTTCATTACATTTGTGGTCTAGTAACACTATATTCACGTCAAACGTCTCAGCTCCTCTATAAAATGGTCAGTAATCAGGCAGATGGTTATTAATCATGCATTATTTACAACTGGGATGCAGCGAGGTTAATAATGGCCTTAAACGACCATTACCCACTCGAAGGACCATTAAACATGTGATCCAACCTCTAATGACATAATGCGACAATAACCTTATACAATTCAAAGCACACCTGTGTCAATGGCTGCACATTACTGTTACTTTGTACGTAAAACGCGACCATTAACCACATAACGAGACCATTAACTCAACAATTCAACGACTGGTTAAACTATTATGCATAAATAGAAGTTAAATTGTCTTCGACAGTAAATATCATTGGTCTGGTGGCTGTGTGTCAAGGATATTTTGTATTTTATTCCAGAGATAACGTACTGCCTTTAAGAAAAGTGAGGACGGGTAAGCTGGAGGATTTATTTGTTGGGTGTGATGCATCAGGTGTACTGGAGGAAGAGAGAAATTGGAGACTCTTTTACTGGGACAGTATCTTGTTGTGTGTGTGTGTGTGTGTGTGTGTGTGTGTGTGTGTGTGTGTGTGTGTGTGTGTGTGTGTGTGTGCGCGCGCGCAAGGAAATTAATCAAGTTTGATTCCAGGAAGGGAAGGTTTCTCCATTTCCTTTAATAAAGAGCTCTTCCCTGGCATCAAGGCAACTATGTTAAAGGGAATTCAGAGTTAAAAAAAAAAAAAAAAAAAAAGACAAGTCTGAATTCCAGGTTTCCTGAACACAAGTGACGACAACCTGACAAGAGGAGCAACACACGGGGGGAAAAAACAACAGTGTCCCCTGTCACTATCGATATCTTTAAAAGGAAAATGAGCAAGTGGTGTGCAGCTATCTGATGGACAGGATGGTCGAGGCGCCGTGTCATCAGCACACACCAGCTGGGTAATAGACCACAACACAACGCGTACACGCAAAGCTTGTGTTTATTCTGATTATGATGCTGTGGAGAGAGAGAGAGAGAGAGAGAGAGAGAGAGAGAGAGAGAGAGAGAGAGAGAGAGAGAGAGAGAGAGAGAGATAGAAATTTCACGCGTACGACAAAGAATGCATTGATGGTAGAATTCATTTAATATTGATGAGGATCTTCCTGAGTGTGAATTCCTTGACATTCGTGAATTTCTCAGTACCAACAGTGCACCAGTCTTCAGACGTCCAGCTCAACCACTCAGTGTAATACAGACCCAGTTTCTGCGGATGTACCCCAAGAAGAACGCCATTAGACCTGTTCGTCAGCGTAAACTTAAGCTTTCGCATGGACTCTAAGAACAGTCATCTAACAACCTTGATGCAGGTAAATACTGGTCTAGTTATCTCCACAGATACATTAATGTGGATGAGAAGGTGCTCCAAAAAATAGCTTCAGTTCTTTACAAAACTACTGTTATTTTTCCCTTGTGTTTTTTGCCATTCATCTCTGTTTTACTCCTCCTGTTCTTCACCATTCCCCTTTGTATGGACTGATGAAGCCACTGTGTGGCGAAACGTTTCCTCAATAAAGATACCCAAGTGTTGCACATGTGTCTAATTTATCAACTTGTCGGTTCCCTGAACCATTCATCTACAATCCTACAGAGGTGCTGAGACACCAATCCTACAGAGGTGCTGAGACACCAATCCTACAGAGGTGCTGAGACACCAATCCTACAGAGGTGCTGAGACACCAATCCTACAGAGGTGCTGAGACACCAATCCTACAGAGGTGCTGAGACACCAATCCTACAGAGGTGCTGAGACACTAATCCTACAAAGCTCCAACCTGTTATTGTCAGTGTAGGCAAGAATAATTGCTGCTTCCTGCCAGTACACTTCCGCCCCCTTCCATGTGTTTACTCACTGATCTGTGTTTGCGGGTTGATACTTAGATGATGAGGACTGATCTACACACACACACATACACACACACACACACCCCATAATGAGTGAGATTGATTGTGCGTATGTGTACTCACCTATTTGTGGTTGCAAGGGTCGAGTCATAGCTGCAGGATGTGTGTATATGCGTGTGTTTCTGTATGCATGTTAGCATGTGGCTGTGTGTTAGCGCGTGCGTGTGCGCCCGATCGTCCAATAAACTACGAAGACCATTAATTTACTACAAAAAAAGAAAAAAACATTGCCATTACTTAAGAAGTGATACTTAATCAAACTGACTAAAACAATTAGAAGTGATAAAAAAAATATCAGAAGCAGGTGGGATCACCTGGGGAAGCTGCATCTAACCCTTAGCGAAGGGTTAGATACACACAAAGTACACACGTCTTTTTGAAGTATTATATCCGTACTACTTAAAGGGGTGGAGGGGTAAGCCAGCAGAAGGCCTCAGTCAGATGACAAAAAGCTCCAGTTGCGGATCATCATATGACTAAGACCCGCGTCAGGAAACACTTGTCCCGTTTCGTGGTGAATCTTACCTAACCTAACTTCTTTCTAAGGCTCAGGAGCATACACTCAAGGTATTGGTAAATTTACACACACTAGAAGTACATGTAAATTCAAGGTCGCAAGAATATCAGGGACATGGCAAAAACTGCTGTTATTAAAGGTCTTCATTATTAATCATTTTCATTACGATCATTTTTGTCATATTCCTGACCTAAGATGTTTATGTCTATGATATGAAGGACAGCACACTCAGACATGTGTTCATTTACATGTACGGTCATATGTACTGTGACGTGTGAATTTATGATTGTGCATAACCCAGGCGTGTGTGCGCCAGAAAGTGTACACATGGACTTACAAAAGCAGGCAAACACAGCGAGCAAGCCTGTGTGTACATACGCCTGTGTACGCAGTAGTCTATGCACACATGTGCGTGTTTTAACAGGACAAAATTCCGCGGTGTCATAAATTCGAGCAAGTCACAGCACTGGAGAGAGAGAGAGAGAGAGAGAGAGAGAGCACTGGGAATTGCAGGCTCTACGCTATGTCTCCTCAGTGATTACCTTCATGGTAGATCTCTAAGTGTAGTCCTCAATGGAACGGAATCAGCAAGACATCCTATTGGGGCAAGCGTTCCACAAGGAAGTGTGCTGGGTCCACTGTTATGGAATGTCTACTTCAACGACCTTCTTCATCTCATCCCAGAATCACATGCATATGCAGACGACTGTACACTGACATTCACTTATCCAAGAGAAGAAATGCCAGCTGCTCTAAGCTACATCAATCACCAGCTGAGAGCTATATCAGCTTGGGGAAATAGATGGCAAGTAACATTTGCACCTGAGAAAACGCAAATGATGATCGTCTCTAGGCACCATGATGGTAATGCTGGTGCAGTAGTAAGGATGAATGGGAGGATGTTGGCACCTGGAGAAGAAGTTGATATCGTTGGGGTGAAATTTGACTCCAAACTAACCATGAAGAACCATGTTGTAAATCTTGCAAACAAGGCAGCCAGGAAGCTTACAGCACTTCGCCGTATCTCGCATCTGCTTGACAGTAGGGGTTGCAAGATACTGTACGAGGCACAAGTACGCTCACACCTTGAGTATGCTCCACTTTCTTGGTTTGCCTGTCCCCCCTCTCATCTGCGACTGCTTGACAGAGTAGAGAACAGAGCAAGACGTCTCATCTCTCGCCTGGACCCATCCTGGATGGATCTGTCATTTCAGCAGAGCCTTCAACATAGGAGGGATGTGGGTGGCCTTACTGTTATGTACAAGGCCAATATTGTCAAAATACCACACTTGGATCCACTTCGAGGACAGCGCGAAACAAGCTTTTATGCCACAAGACGGGCAGAAAGCAGCAACTTCACTCTGGCTGTACCCTTCTCCAGAACATCACTCCATCTGAGATCATACATACCCAGGATGACTCGAGTATGGAACACATTCGTTCAGCATAATGATGTCAACGAGATAACGTCAGTTGATCAAATGAAAATGCTGGCCCACAGATGGCTCCAACTTCATCCTGTTCCCTACTTGTATGTCTCATAACAATAAAAATGCTTTCAAATGAGCTGATGTAGGTAACAGCTCTTAGCTTGTCAATAAAGTTAGGAATCCTTAACCTGTAAATAGCTTGTCAATAAAGCTAGGGATCCTTAACCTTGTCAAACCATGTGTAAAAAAATAAAAAAAAAAAAAAAAAAAAAAAAAAAAAAAAAAAAAAAAAAAAAAAAAAAAAAAAAGAGAGAGAGAGAGAGAGAGAGAGAGAGAGAGAGAGAGAGAGAGACTGAGACTGCAGACCTAATTTTTTTTTGGGGGGACAACGTTGAGGTCAGTGTAGATACTTATCAAACTTTTATTGTCCCAATAAAAGCTCATTCTTCAACTTGTGTCTTTTTCTGGCAACCGGACTTAGTTGAGCACCACAACCGTCCACTGTGATGCAATATGACAGGCGACACATAGCTGTCTTTTGTTTCACGTACGAAGCTGTCGAGAAAGATGTTAATGTACATGGTTTTGTTTAATGAAAAGCAAAAATGCCTGTCTTGTGCTGGGGGTGTTGGGTCGTAGACGCATAGCCTGGCATGTGGGACCATAGCAACACAGTCTAGTGTGTGGGACCACAGCAACAGTCTGGTGTGTGGGACCATAGCAACACAGTCTAGTGTGTGGGACCACAGCAACAGTCTGGTGTGTGGGACCATAGCAACACAGTCTGGTGTGTGGGATCATAGCAACACAGTCTAGTGTGTGGGACCACAGCAACAGTCTGGTATGTGGGACCACAGCAACAGTCTGGTGTGTGGGACCACAGCAACAGTCTGGTGTGTGGGACCACAGCAACAGTCTGGTGTGTGGGACCACAGCAACAGTCTGGTGTGTGGGACCACAGCAACAGTCTGGTGTGTGGGACCACAGCAACAGTCTGGTGTGTGGGACCACAGCAACAGTCTGGTGCGTGGGACCACAGCAACAGTCTGGTGTGTGGGACCACAGCAACAGTCTGGTGTGTGGGACCACAGCAACAGTCTGGTGTGTGGGACCACAGCAACAGTCTGGTGTGTGGGACCATAGCAACAGTCTGGTGTGTGGGACCACAGCAACAGTCTGGTGTGTGGGACCACAGCAACAGTCTGGTGTGTGGGACCACAGCAACAGTCTGGTGTGTGGGACCACAGCAACAGTCTGGTGAGTGGGACCATAGCAACACAGTCTGGTGTGTGGGACCATAGCAACAGTCTGGTGTGTGGGATCATAGCAACACAGTCTAGTGTGTGGGACCACAGCAACAGTCTGGTATGTGGGACCATAGCAACACAGTCTGGTGTGTGGGACCACAGCAACAGTCTGGTGTGTGGGACCACAGCAACACAGTCTGGTGTGTGGGATCATAGCAACAGTCTGGTGTGTGGGACCACAGCAACAGTCTGGTGAGTGGGACCACAGCAACAGTCTGGTGTGTGGGACCATAGCAACAGTCTGGTGTGTGGGACCACAGCAACACAGTCTGGTGAGTGGGACCATAGCAACACAGTCTGGTGTGTAGAACCATAGCAACACAGTCTGGTGTGTAGAACCATAGCAACACAGTCTGGTGTGTAGAACCATAGCAACACAGTCTGGTGTGTAGAACCATAGCAACACAGTCTGGTGTGTAGAACCATAGCAACACAGTCTGGTGTGTAGAACCATAGCAACACAGTCTGGTGTGTAGAACCATAGCAACACAGTCTGGTGTGTAGAACCATAGCAACACAGTCTGGTGTGTAGAACCATAGCAACACAGTCTGGTGTGTAGAACCATAGCAACACAGTCTGGTGTGTAGAACCATAGCAACACAGTCTGGTGTGTGGGACCACAGCAACAGTCTGGTGTGTGGGACCATAGCAACAGTCTGGTGTGTGGGACCACAGCAACAGTCTGGTGAGTGGGGCCATAGCAACACAGTGTGGTGTGTGGGACCATAGCAACACAGTCTGGTGTGTGGGACCATAACAGTACAGTCTGGTGTGTGGGACCATAGCAACACAGTCTGGTGTGTGGGACCATAACAGTACAGTCTGATGTGTGGGACCATAGCAACACAGTCTGGTGTGTGGGGCCATAGCAATACAGTCTGGTGTGTGGGACCATAGCAACACAGTCTGGTATGTGGGGCCATAACAATACAGTCTGGTGTGTGGGGCCACAGCAACAGTCTGGTGTGTGGGGCCACAGCGTCTGGTGTGTGGGACCATAGCAACAGTCTGGTGTGTGGGACCACAGCAACAGTCTGGGGTGTGGGACCATAGCAACAGTCTGGTGTGTGGGGCCACAGCAACAGTCTGGTGTGTGGGACCATAGCAACACAGTCTGGAGTGTGAGGCCACAGCAACAGTCTGGTGTGTGGGACCATAGCTATAGTCTGGTGTGTGGGGCCACAGCAACAGTCTGGTGTGTGGGACCATAGCAACGGTCTGGTGTGTGGGACCATAGCAACACAGTGTGGTGTGTGGGACCATAGCAACACAGTGTGGTGTGTGGGACCATAGCAACACAGTGTGGTGTGTGGGACCATAGCAACACAGTGTGGTGTGTGGGACCCTAGCAACACAGTGTGGTGTGTGGGACCATAACAGTACAGTCTGGTGTGTGGGACCCTAGCAACACAGTGTGGTGTGTGGGACCATAAGAGTACAGTCTGGTGTGTGGGACCATAACAGTACAGTCTGGTGTGCGGTACCATAGCAACACAGTCTGGTGTGTGGGACCCTAGCAACACAGTCTGGTGTGTGGGGCCATAATACAGTCTGGTGTGTGGGGCCACAGCAACAGTCTGGTGTGTGGGACCACAGCAACAGTCTGGTGTGTGGGACCACAGCAACAGTCTGGTGTGTGGTACCATAGCAACAGTCTGGTGTGTGGGGCCACAGCAACAGTCTGGTGTGTGAGACCATAGCAACACAGTCTGGAGTGTGAGGCCACAGCAACAGTCTGGTGTGTGGGACCACAGCAACAGTCTGGTGTGTGGGACCATAGCAACAGTCTGGTGTGTGGGGCCACAGCAACAGTCTGGTGTGTGGGACCATAGCAACACAGTCTGGAGTGTGAGGCCACAGCAACAGTCTGGTGTGTGGGACCATAGCAACGGTCTGGTGTGTGGGACCATAGCAACACAGTCTGGTGTGTGGGACCACAGCAACGGTCTGGTGTGTGGGGCCATAACAATACAGTTTTGTGTGTGGGACCACAGCAACACAGTCTGGTGTATGGGGCCATAGCAACGTGGCCTGGTGTTGGGCCATAGCAACGTGGCCTGGTGTTGGGCCATAGCAACATGGCCTGGTGTGAGGCCATGACCATGTAAATGCACGAGCATTTTCTCACCAATACTGGACGTCATTAGCACTGGTCTTCGGTAAACTGGTGTATGTCTTTCAGTGTATATACACCTTTCGGTATATATACACTGAGAGAGATACACCTACGCGTATAGACCCTCTCCTTCCTGCCACAAACAACCCGCCTTTCCCCTGTAATTCCACAGTGGCTCCCGAAACTTACCAGCGGCAGCCCGACACATCACTCCGAATCTACATAACACCGCCGATAAGGCTCCTTTAGTAATTAAGGCGCTACTAAAATACCGCTATCCAATTCACTTTCGGGCAGGCAATTGCAATCATTACCAAATCATGCTAATTAACCTGTCCGGAAAGTTATATATTAACTAAACTAATTTGGTCTTGGGCTGCGGCTGGTCAGACTGAAGTACGGGGCTTCAAGAGGCGACCAGCAGCCATCGGTTATAGGTATTTATCACTATCTTGAGCATAATAAAAATTCATTTATTGTGCGCAGTCATTAATTAGTGAGGAAGTGTGGGGCGTGGAGCCCAAAAACCCATTACAGCAACCATTATCACCGCCGCATCTTGTGAGTAGTCTTTTAAAATTATTACTCAACAACGGTGGGAGAAAAACGAAGATCGTCTGAAGTGGAGGAGAGGAAGAAGTGTGGATGGACATGGAGAGTGACGGTAGGGAGATGGGGAGATGGGAAAGGGAGGAGATGGAGAAGGAAGGGGGGGAGATAAAGAAGGAAGATGGGATGGAGAAGGGAGGAAGTAGCGGATGGAAGGGAGATGAAGAAAAGGAGATGCAAAAAAATGGAGAAGTGAGAAGATAAACAATGAAGGTGAAATGAGAAGTAAAGAGGAAGAAGAGATGGAAGGGCTAAGAGATGGGGAAGAAAGGAAACGAGGAACAAAAATGAAGAGATAAATAAAAACAGCAACTCGATGAAGAAGGAAGGATACGAAAAAGAGAAAAACACGAGAGAGGAGAAGAAAAGGGTAAATGGAAAAAAGATGAGGAAGAGGGTGGGACCAGAGAGCTGGAGAAAATAAGAACACAAACCCTGCTGCATCACTCCTACGGGCTTAGCGCTCCCCGTGAATGTGATTAATAATTATAATTACAATAGCAATAACAATTATAACTATAATAATAATAATAATAATAATAATAATAATAATAATAATAATAATAATAATAATAATAACAAGCACTGGACAGGCACCTAAAGTCAGTACCTGAATAGCCGGGCTGCGGTTCGTACGACAGTTTACGTGCGGCCAGCAGTAACAGCCTGGTTGATCAGACCCTCATCCACCATGAGGCCTGGTCTCAGACCGAGCAGCGGGGGCGTTGACCCCCGAAACCTACTCCAGGTAAACTCCAGGTAAGCCGTGACTGAGGACTCCATCAGGATGGTCCACCCACCAGCACTCCACAGCATCGCTACATACACACACCATAAATTGCCTCTATGGAACACTTCACTACCTGTGCAACACCACCACTACCCTTACAACACCACCTTAGCGCAACACCTTTTAGCTTCAAAACCAGATTGATGATATAGTGATTGATGATGTAGTGATTGTTCCCTTGAGACCTGCCCTTCCTTATGTCTATGTCAGTCTCCTGCCATGACACGCGACTTTCCTCATCGTTTTCAGTGTTTCCGGCACTATGGCAAGGCTGTGTGTCTACGAACACGCGAATAAATCTTGTAAGTGTTGGATACGATGGTGGTCTGATTAATCACTATGTAGACTAAGTTTCTGCCCACCAGAGCTGTAAAGCGGATGTTCTTGTAAGCATTCCCCCAGCTCGTAAACTGCTTTTGAGGTGGTTCGGACATGTAGAGAGAAAGAAACAAAAGAGAATGACTTCGAGAATATATAACTCTGTAGAGGAGGGAAGGCGGAGTAGAGGTCGGCCTAGGAAAGGTTGGAGGGAGGGGGTAAAGGAAGTTTTGTGTGCGAGGGGCTTGGACTTCCAGCAACCATGCGTGAGCGTGTTAGATAGGAGCGAATGGAGGTAGATGGTTTTTAGGACTTGACATGCTGTTGGAGTGTGAACAGGGTAATATTTATGAAGGGACTCAGGGAAACCGGCAGGCCAGATCTGAGTCCTGGAGATGGGAAGTACAGTGTCAGCAGTGAAGTTTTATAACTGTAGTGTAAGCGCATCTCTGGCAAGACAGTGATGGAGTGAATGATGGTGAAAGTTTTTCTTTTACGGGCCACCCTACCTTGGTGGGAAACAGCCGGTGTGTTAATAAAAATTAATAAAATAAATTATTTACTCCCTCTGCAACAGCCTACACTACCTGTGTGTGTTTATATGTGTAGGTGAGTATATCTTTATGGGTAAGCAAGTGCGACATTTAAAAATCACAAACATGAATACATTATCACAATATAATTACGGATCTCCTCCAGGTCCTCTCAAAATAAGTTGTCACAAACGATCTTAAATGAATAAACAGAAAAATTGATAGACCCGAAGCTTATGCAGGCATACGCATGCCTACAGTTATATATGCAAGAGTTTGCGCATCCCCACGCATGTGGGAAAGGCTCGGGGAAGGTGACAGACACATGCAAGTACTGTAAGTCTCCTTAATTTTTATGCTCCACTAATTAGACATATTTAGCGGAATCAGATAGCAAGTAAATGTGTGTTGTGTCAGGGTCTGCGATAACTGGCCAGATGAAGGTGGGATGCAGAGGGAGGAGTGATGGAGGAGGAGGAGTGACAGTAGGAAAAGAGGTATGCTGAAGGGGTCGAGTGGCGGGATGTGGTGGAGAAGAAAGACGAGAAGAGGGGAAGGGAGAAAGAGAAGGAAAATAGAGGTAGGAGAAGTAAGCAAATGAAGATGTAAAAAATCAAGAGAGCGGAAGAGAAAACTAAAGTCACAATAATGATGAGAAAAGGTAAATCAGACGTCTGCAACCAGAGAGAGAATTTAAGCTGCGCAGAATAACAGAACGTATTAAACAGGAGACTCACGGAAGACAAGAACATTGAAAGATTTGTTACGAGACTGTTTTGGGAACTGGAAGATAATGCGGAAACAGAAAGAACTATTAGGACTTATTTAAATACTTGAGAGACTTGACACGAGTTAATAGTGCCAAGGTGTTTGAGGTGCAGTGGGATAGAGTAGGTGATGATGCATGGCAAGGACGCGAATAATGCTTTGGAATTTTTAAGAAAATAATTTTTCAGGCCAGGAGCCAGTAAAGACAGTCTTTTGTAATTAAAATGGGGGCCTGGAGCTCTCTTATGACCCTTGCAAACACAGCTAGGTGAGTACACACACACACACACACACACACACACACACACACACTGTGGACAGGAGGGTCAGGGGAGACATAACGACATACAAAATACTGCGTGGAATAGACAAGGTGGACAGAGACAGGATGTTCTAGAGATGGGACACAGAAACAAAGGGTCACAATTGGAAGCTGAAGACTCAGATGAGTCAAAGGGATGTTAGAAAGTATTACTTGAGCCACAGAGTTGTTATGAAGTGGAATAGCCTGGCAAGCTGTGTAGTGGAGGCAGGAACCATACATAGTTTTAAGACGAGGTATGATAAAGCTCATGGAGCAGGGAGAGGGAGGACCCAGTAGCGGCCAGTCAAGAGGCGGGGCCAGGAGCTGAGTCTCGACCCCTGCAACCACAATTAGGTGAGTACACACACACACACACACTTTCACCAGATTCACCACCTACCCCAGTACCAAAACTTTCGCCTTTGTCTTTCCCCATAAACAACAGTACTTTCACCCCAGCCATTCATCTCACGGGACATCTCACTTTCTCCCAGCAGCTAATTAAACCCTGATGTGAGATCCACACGGTGTAGACGCGTCGTACGTTTGTTACCAATCCAAACTCGACACACAACCTCGAGCAGGCCAGCTGCTCACTGGGGAACAGACCTAACAAACAGGTGCGTGCATATTTACGCAACAGGAAGACCTCGACGGGTGTTTTGCTCTAGTGTGGCAAGGACGATGGTACACGAGACAATAGCCACTGATACCCGGGGTCTTCACCTGGGGTATATATTCATCGAGTATATACCCCAGTATTGTTTACCACATGTTATTGGACACATTTTGTAAAATACGTAAGCAAACGCTAGGACATACACACACGGACACACACGGACACACACACATATATATATATATAAAAGAAAACGTTTTGATACAAGGACCTTGAGTCGCTTGATCACATACAAATGTCCAACGTTCGCTCACGTGTTTTTCCAAACAATTTGAATCCATTTACAACATTACACAATTTTTTGGTCTATCAGCCCATCAGATACTGTGTATACCTCTGGATATATTTACCTGGACATCCATCGTTGGGTATAATTACTCCGTGACAGCAAATGCTCTTTATTATTTATAACCGATATAAATAAGACTACAAACGGAGCACTGATGGGCCAGTGACTTCCTTATCACATAAAGTTAATTGGTAAGCGATGTGTAATGATTTCCAATAAAGTTAAATCTTAATGATAAAAAAATATTTATTATATTAGCTTCGAGACATTAGGGATTAACTTATAAGTTCAGTGTAGCAGCTGGTATAAATATTACAATGATGATACTTTATCGCAGCTTAATCAGCCTTATAATAATTCTGTAACATAATCAATAGAACTAGATTATATGGTTATTTATGAGTTATAGAACAGAGTCAAGTAACTAACGTCAGTACTTCACAAATTATTTTTATTGTAGGAAGGATTCACGTTCGATCCAGGGAAGGGGAGGGGAAGATTAAGGAAAGGGAGATTAAGCCCGGTTGCTTGGACCAAGAGCACCCCACCGACATCAAGGGACATCCCTTGAGAGGTAACGACGTCTCGGGTCATCCCAGACAGTAATAATGAACCGAAGAGTAGTCTAATTTACTCTCGATCCTTGATTATGTACGTAACAAAACTATTTACTGCAGCTACGTTTCGCTCACCAGGAGCTTTGTTAAGCCAAGACAGTTTGTGAGGTTAGTTGTGAAGTGTTCCCAGGTCTGGTAATGTATCCTCTAGCTAGCTTAAAGGTTATAGTTTACTAACTGCGTTGTACAATTGAATGGACTCGAGCCAACACTATCATGGCGTAACCTCCGGTTACTCGATCAGATCTGCTGCCCTCCTAAACTATATACAGTGATATCATCAGGGCTAAAGTAATACATGAGAGTCCTTGATAATCCTTCATCTAGACAGGAGTAGGTGCTTTTCCTCAGCAGATTGCCTCAGTGTGGATTTTAAAGTCATCTGCTGTCCTTCCCATGAACTCTCATGTATTTAGGCTTTTAACTCGCGTGGTTAAATAACATTGGCAAAAAAAAAAATATATATATCAAAGGTATTTTTTACGTCAAGGTAAATTTTCTACAAGGCAAAATCAAGCAAAAGAAAAAAAACAAAAAAGGAAAAACGAGCTTTTGAGTTGACCTTATTAAGGAGTCCATCACAGAAGTCTCCACGGAACGTACCTGAAGAGGAAAAAGAAACTAATTACCAGAGGGTTATGAAGATGGTTGGATGGTTAATGGCTCTTAAAACTTATTGACTACACGAGGGGGTTATCAGAGCTGCATGCCATCTGTTCACCACCAGTCAAGAATACTTTGATCCATAAAGTAGGAATTTAATTAAAATCTCAGTAATATAAACATTATATACAGTAAAAGACGTACATCTAATTTGTATGTATCCTGTGTAATGTATAAAGATATTCGGACGTATAAGGGATACAAATTAATCAGTTCTTGAATGTTATAGGATCAGGAAATGCTCCACAAGTCAGATATTTTTGGATAACGAAAGGGTAAGAAACGGAAATCAGTGATTAATATATGTATGGATAAAAAACCTATTAATATATACATTAATACATAATTAACAAAGATCTAATCTAATATAAGAGATGTAACTAAGTACATAAAGACATACATGAAATTAAAGATATAAATAACACATCAGTTACATACAAAATTGTTTTTTGACGCACCAGCCGTCTCCCACCGAGGCAGGGTGACCCAAAAAGAGGAAATTCATTCATCGATATTCACTCATTCCCTGTCTTGCCAGAAGCGTGCTGACGTCATACTTAAGCTGATGGCCCGAACTACAACATTCCCACCCTATCCTTGAGAGTGCAGGCAGTCTACTTCCCACCTCCAAAGCCACAGGATCTCCACCCATCCTTCAGAGTGCAGGCACTCTACTTCCCACCTCCAAAGCCACAGGATCTCCACCCATCCTTCAGAGTGCGGGCACTCTACTTCCCACCTCCAGAACCATAATATCTCCACACATCCTTCATACTGTGATTCGGTATAGACGGAAATAAATGTCTTGTAACTGTCAACAGTTACCTTTATAAGCTTAGGATTATCCTTAAGTATATATTATTTACCAGTTATCAGTGTGTGTGTGTGTGTGTGTGTGTGTGTGTGTGTGTGTGTGTGTGTGTGTGTGTGTGTGTGTGTGTGTGTGTGTGTGTATGTCTGTGTGTATGTCTGTGTGTATGTCTGTGTGTATGTCTGTGTGTATGTCTGTGTGTGTGTCTGTGTGTGCGCGCGTGCGCGTTATCAAGATTAATGATTCGGGTTAATCACCCTCTCAACACACCTCCCCCTCTTTGGCCATTAATAACCTCCATTCCTGACCTAAAATGCCCGTGAAATATAACAAGGATCTATTACAGGCAAAGCCATTTATCTTCTTGCAACCTTAATTATTTAATATTCTATGTTTCATATATTACCACAAGAGCAGTGGAAAAAAAACCTCTGCATTATAAAAAAAAATAAAATATGTACAACATTATTTTATTAATAAATACAGAAACACTAATAAAAATACTGAAAAAAATACAAGAAAAGAATAATGGAAAATATATATAAACAAAATCATCGGTCAAATTAAGTTAAATTAAAAAGCATTAGTGTTAATATTTACCGTATCAGAAAATGTTATTCAAATTAGTAAGTTGAGATGATGCAACTTGAAACGGAAGGAAATTCTCTGGCAGTCTACTCTTACATTAAGACTTCGGACTTTAAGAGTAGAAAAAAATCTCAAAAAATACAAGGTGCTTATAGAGACCTTCAGCACTTTGCTCAAACATGCATGGACGCATATGTACACACACACACACACACACACACACACACACACACACACACACACACACACACACACTATACAGGCGTACCCTTCCCCTTATAGGGCCAAGAATTTGTCTGTTAGTAATTTAGAGGAAGAGCCTGGAACCAAGATTCAACCCCTGTAACCATAGCTAGGTGAGAACACACCTCCCCACAGTCTACACTCTCCAGCTAAAGTTTGGACCAGAGATTGTTCCCTATCAGAGATTACAACTCAACTTGAAAGGTCGTCGTCTAACTGCTGTAGTATGAAACTGTGTCTCTATTTTGTGAGGAGACGTGATAACAACGATGAATGACGACGATGATATCTAACGTTAGTCTTGTGTAACTTGTGAAGATAAGTTTTAATTGTATAAGAGGAAAATAAATTTAAACAGGGGAGGATACAAAGGATGGATTTTAATGCATAATAATGCCAGACCCATATACAAAAACAATGAGTTGTATATGTGACAATAATATTTACTGGTATTATTTTTTTTTAGCACACTGACCGTCTTCTACCGAGGCAGGTGACGTGCATGACTGATTATCACAGCCCTTCAAGGAATTGGAACTGCCCTCCCTTTGGGCTACATCTGACAGACTCCCATTCCCCAGGCGCAATATAACCCCAATGAGTTTAGCTCTCCCCATGAATCTAACAATAAAACTATTATATACAAGCCTTTCACATTATGAGCGGAGAAAATCATGTGGTGCCTTAAACAATCCTTTTATATTTATCACTGTGACAGACTTATAGTAAGTTTTATGACGATTCTTGATCAATGTTGCCCACAGGCATGGTAGTATGATGCATGGCAAGACATATGGGAAAACTTAGTTTATTATTTTATTTCATAAGGATAATTTTCTGATTTACGAGCAGTAACATCAATAATCCTGAGTAGTTTACGTATATTATTACCTCTTCCGTCACTGCTGATGATGTGATCTAAGTATGACAGTGTTGAGAGTACAATTCTTAAGCTGAACATCAGCTTAATTAAAGCCACTTCTGCCTCTATTCCCTAAGAATCTCATCTCATTGTATTTGGGAACGTAAGAACCAGCTTCATTTTCTCCCTGACTTCGTTGCCGAGCTAGTATTGCCCCTTCTCCCGTTTCCTGAAATTCTATGCCCTGGGGTACTCCTTTTCCTGATCACGGTCGCCTCTTGCTTCAACGACACAATTTCTATGTATCAGACTATATGTTTTCTTTAAGTTGCGCATCATTTATATGAACAACTCCAAACAGGTCTTCGGTGGAATGATCACGTAGTCTTGGCTGTGTTACATAGGCTATGTTCTGTTGCAAACGCTAAACATTGTTTTCAGTCAGGTGTTGTAAAACAGTAACAAGGCAAGCAATACTATGACAGCAGCCTAATTTAAAGTGTTGTTTGGAGTATTTACTTGATACCCTCAATTTAACTAGTCACCTCTTTTATAGTGTTCCATCTTCTTTTAGAGTTTTACGTCACATTTATCTAATAATACTGTCAATAACTAAAAATTTAGAGTATCGGACAAATAGTTAGGGTGTGTAAAAGGTCATCAGCATTGTAATTTAATATTTGCAGTGTGGTACCTTTAGGAGGCTTAATAATGTATGCCATCAGTCGTCTCAGCTTGCCCGAGGAGGTGGATGCACGAGTGTGGAATTCATGGAACACACCCACGATTCTTCCATGAGAAGACTGTTAGTATTATATTCGCGTACTGTTACCACAAAGCTTAAGCATCAATATCATTAAAAAATTTTCACCTGAAGGTTAAAGTCACCTAATAGTTCCTTCATATATTTTCTCAAGTTCCTCAGTATGAATCTTACGAACCCAATTCATTAGGAAAGCCTTGGAGGAAGAAATCAAAGAACGGCGTAGTCCCCCACAGAGCTTCGTGCCTTATACAGACATGGTTGGCGAGACTGCCTTTCCCTGAGGCTCAAACCCATCACTGTGTATGTTGTATCTTCCTGAAGCTCGTTTTATTAATGTAGAGCGTGGGGCTGTTTTTATATTTTGTGAGGTGGCGTTGCCGCTACACGCGTCTCTGCCTTCAAAGGGAGGTAGGTACCTTCATGCCGGTAAAGGGCTCCTGATTCAGGAATTTGCTACCCTCCCCTTGTATCGAGCTTTATCCCCACCCTTTACCCAGACACTATATGATCCGTACGGATCTAGTGCTTCTCCACTAGTTTAATAATATACACGCCTCTAACTCCTCCGCTGAGATGTATAGCGCTGCCTCACCTGACACCTTCTAATGTTCTTAATTTACATAAATGACTCGCCAGAAAGAATACAAAAAAATAAATGAACATATTTCGTATGAGGCACGAATTCTGTACATGATACGCAATAATAATTACTAAACCTCGGGAAGAAGACGTAGATAAATAAAGAAAATGGAGAGATAGATGAATGAGAAAGTTTTAGCAAATACAGTGTACTGGGAATGTGAAAAAGCGATAACCGGGAACACGAATACATATTATGGGATAAAATATTGAATTCACTGGTATCAAAAGTGTCACCAGAGGATAATGGAAGTGAAATCGCCAGAAATTCACAACACAGATACAGGTTTTAAAACAATCTTATGTAAATAAGAATTGTAATGTGCCAGAAGAGCTACTGACTTATGTTCGGTCAGAACTGGACTATGCAGCGGTGGTGAGCAGTTCAAAGGAGAACATGGACGGGATACGGGATCTAAATATGAGATAAAAAAAATTATACAGAGAAAGGTGGAAAACCACCAAAAACGTCTCGTTGGCTGATAGGAGTAAAACGTCAGTTTTTCAAGTCATGATTGAGAAAGCTCTCATTTGAGCGAAACATGGTGTTAAAAAAAAGAAAGGGGAGGCTTTCTCTCCTGTAAGAATCTTGGTATCACCCATAATATCCACAAATTTTAAAAAGACACGAAAGAATAAATAAAAACGTCACAGTTGCACTTGTGTCCACCTAACATACTGTCGGTAATTCTACCATTATTTCGAAAGTGAATTTTAGCACCATCCGCAGGTAGTCAGGCTATAGCTGTTTAATAATAATAAAAATAGAAACCGAGTGCATACTAGTGTTACAACTCTAGAATGGGATTCAAGAGGCACTGAGATACACCTACAGGAAATTAAGAAAAAAATTGATTAGGCACTGAAGAAGAAACACGATGGACACAGCTATGTGGTTGTAGCTACAAATAGGTAATCATAGTGACTTGCTGCCATTATTGACTCAGCATCATTCTCTGTTGTAAAAAGAGTCCCCACTCTTTATTTCCCCTTCTTATCTATCCCTTTTTCTGGCGTTGTTCCTCACGATGCTAGCTTACCTTCGTTCTTTCTTCCACACTCACATAAGCTCGCAAGCTAACTTTAACATAGCAGTGTCAAAATTTTCAATTTTATCCTTCGGTTTATAAATTCTAATTGGGCTAGCTTACATATTTGCTTGTAATTTTAAAATATCTACGCTGCTTGTAAGAGCCAAACAATTTTGCTTTCGGGAGTATCATGCTCCTGTGCTTGGATAGGAGAGCTGATTTGCTATACTGCAAAATATTCTTGCTGTGTTTCTAACTCAGAATCTTGCAAGAATCAGAGAGTAAGTGTCACACTACCTCTCGTGTAGCTTAAATGTAGCTCTGATCAAGAAGATTGCATTCTGCAACACGCTTTTCGTCTTTGTTGCATGTGAAAATTGCCTCGTATATCCTTGGTTGCCCCACACTTCATGAGAGGCTCTTCCAATACCCGAGCGTGTGCTTCATTATTATCTGCTCCATCTTAAACTGCCTCAATTATATCATAAAGTGGCTTGGGCCCCTTACTCCCATCCCCCATGCTTGTCCTGCCAGCCCGAGGGCCCAAGTGGCCTAGTTGCTTGGTCCTTCTGGCCCTACTGGCTGGCCCCCCACCTTGATACTCATACTTACGACCGGCTGCCGCCGACACCGACAAGACCTACTCAATTAGAGAAGGGCGGAGCACCCGCCCGGCCACCCGGCCTCATCCCAGTCCGGGTCACCTGTGTGTTTGGGGATGAGAAGAGGAAGGAAGAGGCAGCGGTAGGGAGAGGTATGATTGTAGAGGAAGGGTTGGATGGAGCAGAGGGAGGGATATGGGTAACCAGTGGCATCTACCTTCCCAACCAAGTCAAGAAGTTGACGTGAATTTTCAAGTGGTGAGACGAGAAGAAAATAACAGTACATTGCGAGTAAGACTGAAAGATAAACATAATTTCTGAATGGGAAAAGTCATGTCTCTAGGTCTGTTGCTGTCTTTATTAAGCTGGAGGTGTCACGGTTGTTACAGCCCCTAACATCTGTGGTTATTTCATCTCCGAAGCTTCTTTAAGATGCTACAGATGGCGGCGGTCTTGGCTGCCGTGTCTTGCTTCCATCCATCAGAAAACACGAACCGTGAAATTCCCGTCAGTGTTTTGAGGAACCTTCGTTGAAGGCCGGCAGCCACTCGGCCAGCCGGTCGGTTGGCTAACCAGCCAGTAAGCCATCCAGTAAGCCAACCAGCCATCTCTTGTCGGAGGCCCCCGTCGGTCCTATCAGGGATTATATCTATAATTTTGATCGATGTAGCGTGTATCAACAACCACTTGGGCCTCAAGAGGATTATGATAATCTTTCCATGATTGATACTCTGATAAATTCAGAGAATGGTGATTTATCAATGATTATATATGTAGAGAGCGATGTGTTACCTGTACTCGCCTGTTTTTGCAGGGATCAAACTGCAGCTCCTGGGCCCCGCCTCTAAAGGATCAATGAAGCGGTGTGATGTATATCCAGCATCATGAATTTAAACTCATATACTGAGTTCGCCTTCACTACCCCCTCCCTAATGCGTTCCACTTGCTCACTAACCTTGTGATAAAGAAATTCTTTCCCGTATCTCATCTAATTACCCTTCACTTCCACAGATCGACTATCTTTCCTCCTGTTTTCCAGATGTGTGGATGACACTTATGTTGTTCGGAGGCTTGTGCTAGCAGGCATTCCGAGGCAGTATCGAGAGGCTGTTGTAATAATAAATGCGCTTTGTTTCCATTTGTATGAATGCATGCATGCATTCTTACATATATAATGTATCCTAAATCCATTTGGCTGAGTGAGGTGATATTTGCCACTACTAATTAAACGCAACTAGTTTTCACCCTCACTATTGTTACTGTGACGACTACTTGGTCGTCACTGCCTTCCCTGTTATTCAGACGAATCAGCCTCTAACACCACCCTCACTATCAAGAGTAACATCACCGCCACATCATCACCCGTGCAAATCTGGTTCACAATTGGCTTCCCCCGCAGTCTTTCATTTGAGGTGCGGCATTGTGCTGTGGGTTTACGATTGACTGAACCTCAGTTCTGTGTTTTGATGCCGTGAACACCGGGACGCCTCACGCACCTCTACTTGCTCATGCTGCTTCTCCTCCCCATGCTTCAGCTGATGCTTCTAATGCTATTCTTCATCCTGCTGCTGTTTAGAGTAGTGTCTCGTCATACTGGTCATCCTACAGATGCTAGTTCTTCCTGTAAGTGCTGGTCTTCCAGCAGATGTTGGTTTTGCAAATGATGGTAATCTGCTAACAGCTAAAGCCGTTCCTCCTGCTAGCCATTCACTACTGGTGAAGCTTCTACTCCTGTAGATATTGATCATCATACTGTTGCAATTCCTTATAAATGTTCCCGTAATCCTGCTCTTGCAGACGCTGGTCATCCTATTATCTCTAATTCTGTTCCTACTGACGGTAGTCCTACTAGAACTGATACTATTACACATTCTCCTAATTCTCATCTTATGGGTGTTGATTAAAGACACGAGAGCGACGTTTCGCCCACTCACTGGGATTAATCATGTCGGTAATGTAAAATATTTGTCTCCACCCTGGGATATTACTGTTGCTGGCCGCCATGCTTCTGAGAACCTACCTACCTACCTTGAGAACCTACCTACCTACCTACCTCCCTCCCTCCCTCCCTCTCCCTCTCTCTCTCTCTCTCTCTCTACCCTGACGGCTTTCAATCCATTCATCAGGTAATGAAGAGAATTATATGTAATCTAATATAAATTCATCATTCCCATGTCCCACAACAGAGCAAGTTTTACGAAAGTTACAGCCAGTATCCGCAAGCAATATTGTTGAAGTCTTTCACGTTGTTATGGTAAGGGTTTTAATCCCTGTCATCTAGCACTAGCAATATGAGACTTCAAGAAAATGGAAGGGAGTAAATATTATTCCATAACAGAGAACGTATGCTTATTATTATTATTTTGATCGTTTTTATTGTATTCCCAGTCGATGACCCAAAGTGGTCATACAGAGGCTGGGAGGCAGTGAACGTATGTAAGGACAAGAACGTAAATAAGGACAACAACAAGTACACCCAGGCACGAATTCCCACATGGGTGACGCCAGTCAAACACAAATCCTAAACGAGTCACATCAGATCTTTTTAATTACTGCCTTCGACCCTCTACCAGTTGCCATGAAAATTAGCGCACACAACCAGTAGCAAGTGCTGCACGCAACAAAAATACAGTTCCTAAGAAGTGTAGATTACCAAATTGGATGTCATATAGGTGTATCGTTTTCTGCACCCTGAGGTCTGACGGTGGGTGTTAATGACAGTTCGCAGTACAAGCGAATACATATGCATGTACACACTCATATATATAAATGCACACACAGGGATATATATATATATATATATATATATATATATATATATATATATATATATATATATATATATATATATATATATATATATATATATATATATATATATCCCTCTCTCTCTCTCTCACTCAGCCTCCCCTCCTCCCACCTGTCTTCCACTCCCCCGTCTCCCTAGAACGAGTATACTTAGCCTACTAAATTAATCTCAAGCGAGTCTCTTGTCTCCCTCAGTCACTGACACTTTCGCTGTCAAGGTAATTGACAAAGTAACTCATTCACTGCCTCCTCCTCCTCTCCCCCCTCCTATCCCCTTACCTTTTTCTATTCCTCCTCCTCCTGCTTCTCACCGCTGACCGGTACACCTCTATTTGTCGGTCGAACCTTATGACTATACTGTCTCTCAAGACCACAACACCTAGATGTCTCAAGACCACAACACCACATACATGTCTCAAAATCACAACACCACATACATGTTTCAAGACCCCGACACCACATACATGTCTCAAGACCACAACGCCACCTAGCTGTCTCTCACAAGACCACATCACCTAGCTGTCACAGACCACAGCACCACCTAGCTGCCTCTCAAGACCATAACATCACCTAGCTGTCACAAACCACAGCATCACCTAGCTGTCTCACAAGACCACAACACCGTCTATCTCACCAGACCATAATACTGTTTATCTGGCCAAACCTCAATGCTATCTAGCAGTCTTTACAGACTACCAGACCACCTGTCAGTTGCACCTGTTGAAAATGAAAGCTCCTTCTCCCCCTCACCTGAGAATGAGGAGAGAGAGAGAGAGAGAGAGAGAGAGAGAGAGAGAGAGAGAGAGAGAGAGAAAGAGAGAGAGAGAGAGAGATGATAGAGGAAGAAGTGAAAATCTTCCTTCCTCCCTCACAGCTGTGGATGAGAGGTAGGAGGGTGAGGGGTAGAGGGAGAGAGGGTCTCCGGAGGGTGGGTAGTGGAAGAGAGGGACACGGGAGAGGGGGCAATACCCTGCCCTTCATGCCCTACAGCGGGCATGCTCCAGCATCGTAAGTCAGGGCCGGGCGTGTGGGTGGCTTCTCTCCTGCCTCGCCGCTCTTGTTTTGATACGGTCGCCAACAGACAATCACCTCAGCACAGTGTAAATATTAGACTGTGTCGACGGTAAAAAATGCAAGCGGGAGGGAGTGCCGGGAGAGAGAGAGAGAGAGAGAGAGAGAAGGTATGAGTGTGTGTGTGTGTGTGTGTGTGTGTGTGTGTGTGTGATATGTGACTTCACACTGCGATTTAGCAGTAACCTTAAGTCAGAGGTTATATTGCCCACATCATCCAACAACCAGAGTACAAATATTACGTTACTGCATCCCTCTCTCCCTCCTCTTCTACCGTAAAAAATCACTGTGTTATTAACCCCATAACTGACGTTATGGGGTTAATATAATTAACGTAATTGAAGAGTTCAGTAGTGGGGATGGGTGGGATGGTTACTTGATAACTATCTGCAGCCGGGAGGCGTTGAAATCACCAGTACTACTGCTACCAACACTGATCATTACTACTGCTGCTACCAACACTGTTATCATCAGTACTACTGCTACTACCAATTCTTTCATGACCAGTACTGCTAACGATGTCGTCACCAACTATCACCACCACCACCAGAGCAGCTACCACCACCACCAGAGCAGCTACCACCACCACCACCAGAACAGCCACCATCATCATCACCATCACCACCACAAGAGCAGCCACCATCGCCACCACCACCAGATCAGCTACCATCACCACCACCACCACCAGATCAGCTACCACCACCACCAGATCAGCTACCACCACCACCACCAGATCAGCTACCATCACCACCACCACCAGATCAGCTACCATCACCACCACCACCAGATCAGCTACCATCACCACCACCACCAGATCAGCTACCATCACCACCACCACCACCACCACCACCAGAGCAGCTACTACCACCACCACCAGATCAGCTACCATCACCACCACCACCAGATCAGCTACCATCACCACCACCGCCACCACCAGAGCAGCTACTACCACCACCACCAGATCAGCTACCATCACCACCACCGCCACCACCAGATCAGCTACCACCACCACCACCAGATCAGCTACCATCACCACCACCACCAGATCAGCTACCATCACCACCACCGCCACCACCAGATCAGCTACCATCACCACCACCACCAGATCAGCTACCATCACCACCACCGCCACCACCAGAGCAGCTACTACCACCACCACCACCACCAGAGCAGCTACTACCATCACCACCACCACCAGAGAAGCTACCACCACCACTAGAGCAGCTGCCACCACTACTACAATCGCTATCACCACCATCGTTGCCACCATCACCACAACCACTACTATCGCACTCAGCACTACGCCGCTGCTGCTGCTGCTGCTGCTGCTATGACGTCGTCATTACCACTACTAACACCTATTACTAACCTCGTCAACGAAACACCCCACACACTGCCACAAAACACTAAGCTCTTCACAATAATCACACAGAGAAACCACGACCACAAATTGGCTCCACCATTAAGGTAGGCACTACTGTGCTGTCATACGAGTGTAAAACGGAAGCCTTCTAAATGCTTCGCACTCTGGCAGGATTGCTGGTCTTCTCTGTCTTATGAAAACGTAAGGTGACAGGTAATTTCATATAAACATCTATTGACGTTCAGTATACATTTATCTTTATACGTGTCCGTGCAATGTTTAATAACTGTTAAGTTATGAAATGTTTGTTTCCAGTTGAGAAGGTTAAGTCTGAGGCCGGAACGTGGGAGTGATGGTCCCTGGTAACATCTTATAACGAAACCGACACTGTCACAAAGATCAAAACAACGACACACAATAGCACAACGCCAAAGACACAATTACACAAGACACCACATCAACTCCAAAACAAAGACATGTATATAATACCACTGACACGCGTCGCCAAACACGACGATACCCGGAGAGATTCAACTTCAAGTAAGGGCAAACAACAACACACACTGACGCTAAACACACCATGAAAAGAGAGAAACAGAGGGAAATTAACAACACAACCAGCAAGAAAAACATCACTTATAAGCACAAAAGCCAAAACAAACAAAAGGCGACGGAAGAAACACAACATGAAGTAAGTGAATTCATGGCCACGGGTCCATAACCACAAACACACACACACACACACACACACACGCACACGCACACACACGACACCATCGTCAAGAAGAGTAATGCAGAGAGACACAGCTATAATTACATGTGTTTTATTTTCAACGCGTGTTTGTATGTAAATATATATATATATATATATATATATATATATATATATATATATATATATATATATATATATATATATATATATATATGCCGAATAATAGGCAGAACTTGCGATCTTGGCTTAAATAGCAACGCTCGTCTTGCCATATAGGACAAGTGAAAATTTGTGGATGCAATAATTTCGCCAAAATCATTTTGAACATAAGAAATATATATTTGATTGTGTTTGTTTAGTACTAAATTATTGTAAACGTATTTAAAATATATTTAGTTGGGTTAGGCTAAAATAAATTGTTCTTGTTATAATAAGGTTAGGTAAGTTTTCTAAGATTTTTTTGATGCAAAATTAAAAATTTTTACATTAACATTAATGAAAAAAATATATCTTTAAACGTATAAGAGAAAATTTCAGAAAGGACTTAATTTTAAATGAGTTCTTGCTAGTTGACCAGTTTTACATATTCGGCATGACATATATATATATATATATATATATATATATATATATATATATATATATATATATATATATATATATATATATATATATATATATATATATATTATATATATATATATATATACATATATAATATTTATTTATTTATATCAGCCCTGGACTGGGAAAACCTCATTAGAACGAGGTCGTTCAGTAGTTGTGGTGATAAGACAAGGCCCAGCCCTCACCATTACCTGAGGCACCTCCCGCCTCCAGCATCGCAGAGATGGAATGCTAACCAAGGAATTAGATGAGGATGGAGGTGGCAGGTGGGACGCCTCTTCCCAAAGGCAAAGGACACAGGTTCTCATGCCTCTTCTCTCCTGCAGCCAGCCATTCACACTGGATATTGTTGTGATATGAAAAAGTGGAGCAGCATACTGAGTGCAAATGCGTAGACAAGATGGCTTAAAAGTAGAATGACTTGGACGAGGCACTGGAGGAAAATTCGATGCACGGCTTCAAGAGAAGATATCGTAAGGTCCAGAAGACTAAAAATGAGCAACGCATGTCGAAATAGTCTATGAAGAGGGGTCCAGGAGCTGAGTTTCGGCCCCAGTAAACACAAGCCAGTGAGTAGAAATCATTGAGGACACGGGGGGGACACACACACACACACACACACACACACACACACACACACACACATACATTTGCCCCCCAAAATTTTTAACTCGCCTGTGAAAATCGTAAGCGAATCGATGTAAATGAAGAACAGTACAAGAATGAAGTGGACAGCGCAGGCAGGAACCAACATGGGTTTGCGTACATGAAAAACCTGAATTGTGTACATGAAGCACTTAAACTACGCTCAGGAACACTTGAAATTAAGTACGTTAGTAACAAGGCAATGAGTATAGGTACTGCCATTTGTTATTTTATTTATTAATGTGGTGTGCTAAACCCGCGTGAGTTATTCATCACAGGCTCGACCCTCCGTCATGTAGGCGTGGGATAGACACGCTACCTATTTGTACGTGAGAAACACCGAAGAAATTAATACACAGCAAGCGGTGACAACTATTACACAGTAGACGTCTACAGTGTAACAGGGTGAGGAGGAGAGGGGGGATGAGGAAGAGAGTGGCATAAAGAAGAGTGGGGGTGAGGAATGAGGAAGGGGTGAGGAATAAGGGAGGGGTGAGGAAAAAGGGAGGGGTGAGGGTTTGACTGTCAACACTCCCGGCGATTGCTGCTTAAAATGAGGTGAGGGGGGGTTAAAGAGAGGATCTGAAAGGGAGTTGGTTGGTTATGAGGGAGAAAGGATGAGGGGGGGGTAGTGAGATAGAAGTGATGAGTGTGAGAGGGTGAGGGTGTGAGAGGGTGAGGGTGTGAGAGGGTGAGGGTGTGAGAGGGTGAGGGTGTGAGAGAGTGAGGGTGTGAGAGGGTGAGGGGGTGAGGGTGTGAGAGGGTGAGGGTGTGAGAGGGTGAGGGCCTGAGGGGTAAGGGAGGCTCAAAGGAATGTAGTGTTCGGACTGGAGGTGTCAGCGTGTTGCCTCTTATTTATTAGGGCCGTTTAACAAGTAAATACACCATTATATATCTGGGGTCTAGAGCGGCCACCCGGAGCTGCTGCTGTATCAGTGGTGGGGGGACGGCCCTCACCCCTAAGTGGAGGGGATGCTGCTGTATCAGGGGCAGGTAAGGGAGTCACCCCTTTCACCATCTTCCAGAGGCACGCATGTGCACACGAGACATTTAATACAATAAATAAATTTTATATATATATATATATATATATATATATATATATATATATATATATATATATATATATATATATATATATATATATATATATATATATATGAACTCATTTAATATTAAGTTCTTTCTAAAATTTTCTCTTATACTTTTAACGATATATATTTTTCATTTATGTTAATGTAAAAATTAATAATTTTGTTCCAAATGAACCTTAGAAAACTTACCTGACCTTATTATAACAAGCGCAATTTAATTTAGCCTAATCCAACTAAATATATTTTAGATAAGTTTACAATAATTTAACAAACAAAAACAATGAAATATTTTTTTCGTTAGGTACAGAATGATTTTTGCGAAATTATTGCATACACAAATTTTCGCTTGCCTTATTCGGCAAGAAGAACGTTACTATTTAAGCACGACATACATATGTCGTGCCGAATAGGTAAACAGGCTAGGAAACTGCAAGCATCAGTTAAAAAAATGGTGTTAAATATAATGCCAAGTGTATCACTGGAAGTACACACAAGACATATAACTTGGGTGGCATATGCAGCAGTAGGAAATATAAACAAGGCATTCAGAAACATTAACAAGGAATCCTTCACAACTTTTTATATGAAAAATGCTAAGGAAATCAGCTAGTACGTGGTCCCAGTGTAGAGATCCTACCCAGTCAAGTACATGAGGAAGCTCGGAAAGGTCGAAAAAATTTGCAACTAGACAAGACCCAGAACTGAGAAGGATGCACTATGAGCAAATGAAGGATCTGGAGACGAAGTCTATAGGATGATATAGGTACAAGCAGAAGATACATGGATGAACCATAGGAATATTAAGAAGTGCTCCTTATGGTAGTTAAAATGTAGAATTGGATGAGAAGTGAAGGTAAAGTGAGAATACACAGTTTCTATAATAGTTACGATCAGACCTAAGAGACAGTTTTAAAATAAACTAAATGGTGGGAGCAAGAGCCGAAAGTAGTACTAATCTTCCCACCCCCCAGATACACTTAGGTGAGCGCGCGCACAACACAGCGAAATCAAAGCCATAGGAGAACAGACGAGGCCGTCGCCAACAAGTCAGGGGCATAACTTAGAGCAATTGTGACGTCTGATACTGGCCTGGCTGAGTTAGGTGGCCGTCACCCCCACACTCACATCACCACTCGCACTCCACAACACAGTAACTGGATCTTGTGCTCCACCTTACTCACGGATCACTCCCTGACTCGTACTTTTTTTTTAAAAGAAACTGAGTACATCAGCAGTGCGCTGCCACCCTATTCAACATAATTATATTACGAGAACACAAGCTATATTTATTTTCTCGTATCCCACAGCACTACCATGAACATACGTGGAGAGAGACTCATCAGACGAGTACATGAACTGTGATACTAGGCAGGTTCTCTTTCAGGATCTTGCAACATAATTTTTTAACGTTTCTGTAAGACAAATGTTGCAGCGGTTCATACGTCAGAGACAAATTATCAGACGAGCGTCTCCACCATTTCTAACCAGGTGATATCACCATTACTAACCAGGTGATACACCATTACTAACCAGGTGATACACCATTACTAACCAGGTGATATCACCATTACTAACCAGGTGATATCACCATTACTAACCAGGTGATATCACCATTACTAACCAGGTGATATCACCATTACTAACCAGGTGATATCACCATTACTAACCAGGTGATATCACCATTACTAACCAGGTGATATCACCATTACTAACCAGGTGATATCACCTTTACTAACCAGGTGATATCACCTTTACTAACCAAGTGATATCACCATTACTAACCAGGTGATATCACCATTACTAACCAGGTGGTATCATCATTACTAACCAGGTGATATCATCATTACTAACCAGGTGGTATCATCATTACTAACCAGGTGATATCATCATTACTAACCAGGTGATATCATCATTACTAACCAGGTGATATCATCATTACTAATCAGGTGATATCATTACTAACCAGGTGATATCATCATTACTAACCAGGTGATATCATCATTACTAATCAGGTGATATCATTACTAACCAGGTGATATCATCATTGCTAACCAGGTGATATCACCATTACTAACCAGGTGATATCACCATTACTAACCAGGTGATATCACCATTACTAACAAGGTGATATCACCATTACTAACCAGGTGATATTACCATTACTAACCAGGTGATATTACCATTACTAACCAGGTGATATTACCATTACTAACCAGGTGATATTACCATTACTAACCAGGTGATATTACCATTACTAACCAGGTGATATCACCATTACTAACCAGGTGATATTACCATTACTAACCAGGTGATATTACCATTACTAACCAGGTGACATCACCATTACTAACCAGGTGATATCTCCATTACCGACCAGGTGATATCACCATTACTAACCAGGTGATATCACCATTATCACAAAAATGATACAAGCCTGAATTATGTGACAATGACAGAGGATCGTAGCCGAGTCTATTCATCTTGTGACACTATTACTGGTGAACGAACCTGGTCCAGTTAAGAGTCCCAACGAATTAACGCAATGCACAAGCCGTGGCTGGAGCAATTCATAACTGACCCACAAATCGGAAATGAAAACTTGGCAACGTCTCTGGCGGTTCTGAACCATTATTTAAACAGTTCTTACACTGCAGAGAACTTGTACCTCCGATGTCAATGTCATTCTACGTACTACTTAATGTTCGATTTAGTATAAGAGGCATCCTATCTGCCGCTAAGATAGTGCCGCATCTTAACGAACTTGTCTAGTATATGTCTCAGAATTCTTGAAGCCTGTAAATAGCCAGACAGTGAAGTGATTAGCAGATGCATCTTATTCTATTTACCAGCCAATTCAATCTCTCCTCATGCTAGTAAATTAGTGTTAGACAATGCCCAACAAATATAGGATTGCTAAAAAGAAATAATAGCATAAGTACTCTCTTGCCATGTACTGTTACATAAAATCCTTATAAATGTTTTGTATTCTGACAGGCTTGTTGGTCTGTTTTGTCTCGTGAATGTGAAAGACGGCAAATAAATCTTACAAGCTTCTACTTAAATTCAGTATACACTTAAATTTTATTTGTGTATTTCTCAGTAATTCTTATTCCTATAATAATTCTGGGGGTCACTGCCGTAGGGGCAGTGAACTCCAGAATTATTGAAAGATATGCTTTGAGATACGCCGTGATAGGAGGCAGGAGATACAGTGCTCGATAGCATACCGATCGAATTGATCTAGTATTGTTCCATTTATCTGCAACTTGCCAGTCATTCTGTTATAACCATCAGCATTACCCTGTCTTATTGCCGACCTTCTATTCCCCTTTTCCTATCAAACTTATCTTCTTACCTCTGTAAGAGTTGCAGCATCTCATCTCATTCCCCGAGGAGAAGGGCAGCGGCAGTCCATGTTCCACTAATGTAGCAATAGACTAAGTTTATAAGACTGGGCCTTATGATCACCCACAATAACTATCCCGGGGTGTGTCGAGTGCGTGTGCCATAAAGATTCCCTTCTCTAAAACCTCATCCCGGGGGAAGCCATTGCCACGCAGAGCTAGATCGCTAGATAACATTATAATAATCAAACTATCTTTCTCATCGCCTCTTTCGTATTCCTCCTCTTCGCAACTGACCTCTACAGCCTCCCTCACACCCAACCAGCTGCATCCGCGGTCAGCCGTAGGACCACAGACTGCCCCACCCTCACATGTACCCCAGACTCCGCCGTTTTCTTGCACTCTCGCCACAGTGACGGCACCAGTGAACGAAACATCTTATGAAAAAAACTCTTGTAATGTGATTTTTTTTCCTGATGAATAAACCACCAACAATGACAGTGGCTGGTGGGTACAAGATAGCCACCATGACTCACAACTGAACTTTGCCTCGCGCCGAAAATGAAACGACTATGTTAGAAGATAAGTCTTACTGCAATATAGCCATCACGAGCGGTAATACTCTTCAGTATTATCATTACGTAGGAGCAACTTTTTGTCTGTCAGAGAGAGACTAAGGGTCGCTACTGCTCCCGTCCCCGCCTTCACTCAACTAAAATGAAAACCAAGAAAGACTAACGAAATTAAAACCTAAGAACACTGGAAGAGAGAAGCATCAAGGTAGACATTTCCACGACGTACAAGATACTTAGAGAACTCTATAGGGCAAACAGAGAAGCAGATGAATTACAGGTATATCAATATTTATTATTATTATTATTATTATTATTATTAAGCCTGATGGTGGTTAGGAAGTGGAATGATCTATATTAAGAAGTGATGGAAGGACATTCCCAATCACAGTGGTTATGATAGAACAATACAAAATCATGTACAGCACATTAAAAGACTAAAGTTTACAACAACACTGAATTTACAATCTCAGGATAGAGGTGAAGCTTGCTGGAGGGAGACCAGTGTAAATATTCCACCTATGTACATACGTACAAGAGTACCTAATACTCATGTACATCCGAGTCTGTGTCATTGATGAAAGTATAAATAATTCTATTATGGTCGCTTGTAAGTGATGTTATGGGTAAGTAAACAAAGGTAAGTAATTCGACGTGGGATTGAATTACTACCTCAACCACAACTGTTTGTTATATATATATTAACACACCGACCGTCTCCTACCGATGTAGGGCGGCCCGATAAAGAAGAAAACCTTTCACCATCACTCAAGCCATCGCCGTCTTGCCAAAGGTGTGCCGCCGACTTTGCAGCTCAGATGCCCCTCCAAACTGCAATATTCCCAACCTTCCCTCAAAACCCAAGCACTGCACTTCACACCTCCAGGACTCAAGTACGGCAGACCAGTTTCCCTGAATCTCTTCATATTATACACACACACACACACACACACACACACACACACACACACACACACACACACACACACACACACACACACACACACACACACTAGCTCCTGGCAGTCTCTAGGCCAGTTATCACGTCTTCCCAGGAGGCAGTAATTGGCAAAGAAAAACTTTCACGTACGGGCAAGGCAAATTATACGTCATTCCTAAGTCATTCTAATCTTCGGAAAGAACTAAACTCTTTGCCTCAAACGCCGGCCATTTTCTGGAGCTGTCTAATAACACGACTCCTTAGCAATTCCCAAGATATACGTATTACCGCCTGCAGGTAACACAGGATTGACTGGACTCATTTCCGATATGTTATGGTCGATTCCTCTCCAAATAATGCGGGGAAAATAAAAGGATTTCCAAATTTTCTCATGTTTTTTTTTTTTCTGCCATCATTGAAAACTAAAATAAAATAGCTGGCGATGGACACCTCGCTCACACCTGTACCACTAATTCAAAATTATGTAAATAATTAGTAGTGTGTTCCGGCTGAAGCAGTGGCGATGAGCCCGGTGTTGGTTAAGTTGTTTAACAAAGCTTGTCGTTGTGTCCCGTCCTGGTCAAGGAACTTAACGAGGCAGGGCACCGTGAGGTGGACGGGGTGTGACGAGTGGTTGTGTCCCGGTCAAGATACTTAACGAGGCGGTGCACCATGAGGTGGAGAGGGTGTGACGACTGGTTGTGTCCTGGTCAAGGTACTTAACGAGGCGGTGCACCGTGAGGTGGAGAGGGTGTGACGACTGGTTGTGTCCTGGTCAAGGCACTTAACGAGGCGGTGCACCATGAGGTGGAGAGGGTGTGACGACTGGTTGTGTCCTGGTCAAGGTACTTAACGAGGCGGTGCACCATGAGGTGGACGGGGTGTGACGACTGGTTGTGTCCCGGTCAAGATACTTAACGAGGCGGGGCACCATGAGGTGGACGGGGTGTGACGAGTGGTTGTGTCCCGGTCAAGATACTTAGCGAGGCGGGGCACCATGAGGTGGACGGGGTGTGACGAGTGGTTGTGTCCCGGTCAAGATACTTAACGAGGCGGTGCACCATGAGGTGGACGGGGTGTGACGAGTGGTTGTGTCCCGGTCAAGATACTTAACGAGGCGGGGCACCATGAGGTAGACAGGGTGTGACGAGTGGTTGTGTCCTGGCTAAGGCACTTAACGAGGCGGTGCACCGACACAAAGATTAATGAGCCAACGCCTCCAGCTCACGAGGAGACACGGACCAATATTTGCAGTGTAAACATTGAATATTTACACACAAGCGACGACTGTACAATATATTTAAACAATCACAATTCTGTCATCCACTTAAGAGCTATTAATTGAAGAGGCTTTTATTCTAATACCCTTACGGGTTTAGCCCTTCCTGTGAATTCAATAATAATTCTATTAAAGCTTATCTATAGGCAAAGCATAATAACTACCCTCCCCCAGGCTGCGACCCATGAAAAGGTGACTAACACCTAGGTACTTATTTCCAGGCGAACAGGGGCAGCGGGTATAAGGAATATTCCACGCGTCTCGCCCTGCCCGGGTATCGAGCCCAAGTCCTTTCAGTTGTTAGCGCTCTGACCACTGACATACAGATCATTTTAACATACGTATTCCTTCAAAAAAATAATCCCAAAGATTCTGTGGTTGTAATAATGTTAGTAGAATCACCGCTCTCCAGGAGCTTGACAAAGCTCCTGGAGAGCGAAACGTTGCCACAATAAAATGTCACATTAGTTGCACTTGTGTCCTTTTATCTTACAGATTTTGTGAGTCTCCAGATACCTTCCATTCCCCTACCCACCCTTAATATATCAGCACTTCACAGGTTACATGTACAAGGTATATAGAACACAGGTGACATCAATGACATACTGTACAGAAAGCCCCCTTGTTACCCAGAATATTTCGGGGAAATTAGGTCACTTTAGTCTCTGGGGTGTGACTCACACCAGTCGTCTAACACCCAGGTACTTATTTTATTGCTAGGTGAACAGAGACAGCAGGTGTCTTAAGGAAACACGTCTTAATGTTGCCATCTTATCGGGAATAGAACCACGGATCTCAGTGCGCGAGATGAGTGCGTTTGTGGCTTGATGTGCGACTGCCGGGAAATTTGTGGAAAAGGTACTCAAGAATAGCAAAATCTCAAAGTAGTATATTATTACAATTATTTTTATATTACTTTTATTTTAATTATAATTACTTTTATTATTATCATTATTATTACAGAGGTGCCCTATAAAAGCTTGTTTTGTAACGTGTCCTTTTATCACCATCAACCTAGCTAATGTGTGACTTTGTAAATGGTCCAAATCGGACCGAAACGTCGTCGTAAGCTCCTCTCTTCCGTGTGCGGGTTATCTGTGTATTGTACCTTTTTGCTCTTAACCTAACGAGTCATTCACTTCTTTCACACTCCTTTCCCGTAATAAAAGAATGGATGAATTTAAGAAAATCACGAGTCCTGTCAACATTAAGTAGAATAAATTATATATAGTGATAAGCATTAAAATGTGATCACCATCAACATTTACATGTAGTGTACCTGAGTCTTAATTTACATTAGAGTTCATTTAGAACGTGAAATCCGTGTGGTGGGTCATTCTGCACATGGAAAATCGATCTTCCGCAAACCACGAGGGACAGAAAAAAAAAAAAATAAAATCGCCATAAATAAAATAGGTTTGTTAACAATGAGTTGTGTAAGGTAATAAAGAAGGTGGGAGGAAACTATGATTATAGAATATGGGACGAAAACAACCACCAACAATACAAAGCAGAAACAAAAACGGTAAATAAAAGGACATGCACACATACCGTCAAAGAATCATAGTTAGACTTCACTTCACTCGGCTGAGGCATTACTTTACCCAGCTATTCAGTGCAATAACGCAACATTTACTTTGAGTCAAGATCACATTATCAAGCCGTGTGGTCGCCACCCGGAGTCCAACCCACCATCTACAGTTCTCACACAGAAATTTACACAATATTGTAAATAAAAAGAAAACTGAACTAAGCCGTCAGGGATCGCTCTTGTATTTTTTTAAACAAAACTGGATACATCGGCAGTGTGTTGCCATGCTATTCTATGTGATGGTGATACAGTGTAAAGGAGACATAACTATGCTTGCATGCCAAATTACATCATGCAGGATTGCGCTCACACAAGGTACTGAAATCTGTCAGCCTGAGCTGAGAGACTCCAGGCGGGTAATTAGGATATCATCAAGTATTCCAGTAAAGGTTCATCAGTTACGGCAGCTTCAAAGGATTCCTTCCAGCAAAGCTGGAGTTACTAATCAGTTGGGAATTGCCATCTTTCTGGACAGCCTATTCCATACACAGGATAAACATTTATTTTTTTCATGAAGATATCTCCACCACCCCAGACAGGGACACGAGAAATTATACACAGGGGACAGAGGAAAGAATAAGGGGGGGGGGAAGGAGGAAGTAGAACGCTACCCAATAGAGGGATGGGGGGTGACAAGATTTTTATCAGGAAAAATTTGAAAATTTCTCCTGACACGGGTCCTGCATGTGATCGGCCACTTAATTATTAATATTAATTTTATTATACGTATTGGGTAATCGTCACCTACTCCTTGGCTGAGGGATTGATTACCTCGTCTTTTGCGTCTACGTCTACATTCTTCACGGGATGGTGAGACGTCTACAAATTAAAGATACCCAGATGCTGCACACGCGTCTAATTATTTATGCTGTTGGTAGTGTATGCCATTCATATACGACAAAGTATTCTTGAATGCTGGTAAATAGGTGATATGCAGCACAGTGTAGGCGAAATACTTTAAGCCCCATTAACCAACCAACAAACCCATACAAGTTCTTACAGTTCTGCAGCTAAGAACAAGTCAGTATCTTACAAATCTACAGCTAATATTAAATAATAATATGACAACTCAAGCTATATTCTAACTCTGTGACCGGAGCTACCCTAAATATTTTGTACTTATTATTCAAACATTATTTCTTCACTGTTACCCACTGTAAAATACCATAAATATTTGTTTGAGGAAAATTGAGCTTATTCACACTGCCGGTAAGACTTCAGTGCATCAGTTTATAACTCCATGACGATATGAGAAGCCGTGTCAAGTTTACAACTTATCGACTGGACGTGGGTCATTACGGCTGCAAATCACATGTACATTATCAAAAAACTTTTTCTCGTAAAATCTGGATTGGAGTTATATTCAACGTGAATACACAGAAACACAACTCTTGGTGTATGTAATCTGTATTGCCTGGGGCCAAGCTGTAAAACAAGGATTTAAATCAAACTGAGAATGTCTGAAGACAAGACGCAAGTTACACAAGCTTTCGTTAAGACAACGTTTCGCTCTGTAGGAAATGACTTGTGAGAATGGCATGAATGGATGGTTTAATTCCTTCGTCTAAGTAACCGTGTAATTCACCCAAACTCTCTCAGACTATCAGCTGATATGTAGGTATTAAACTGTGACCTCTGATTCGTATCCACTGTTATTTACATAACTCGTGTTGAAAATCCTTGTACATTTTATAGAATACACACACGCACAATATATACATACATTATATAATATATATATATATATATATATATATATATATATATATATATATATATATATATATATATATATATATATATATATATATATATATATATATATATGAGAGAGAGAGAGAGAGAGATAGAGAGAGAGAGAGAGAGAGAGAGAGACAGAGACAGGGAGAGACAGAGACAGGGAGAGACAGAGACAGGGAGAGACAGAGACAGGGAGAGACAGAGACAGGGAGAGAGATCACATTTAACAGGTGATATCACAATATGCAGAGCAACCAATGTGAAAAAATAATGAAATTCCAAGAGCTTTCGTGATTTCTCACATTATCACGAAAGCGACTGGAATCTCCCTGTTACTTTCCCTAAGAGGTGTACGTTTCTCAGTGTGCATATATGCTGAGAGTTTCATGTGTATTATACGAATTAAAATTTTCTTCACTGAGGGTGAACAGGCAGCATGCAGCCTTTGCGACCCTCGTGTGATCATCGGCCTTAAACCCCTGTTAACCACCAGAGTCTACCTGCTGTCCTTAATGAGTGATGATTGCGACTTACTTGTCGTAGCATCGCCAGGTACTGTCGATCTGCTGTTCAGATGCTGGAATTCGTGAAACTCCTTCCTAATTTCTTCACGATCCTCATCCTTCCCCACTTTCATTTCCTTATCCTCCTCCTCCTCCTCCTCCTTCCTAAGTTCCTCTCCACTGTCTTCTCTACCTCCTCCTTTATCGTACTTTCCTCCTTTCCACTTCATCAGAGGTGCACTGATACTCTTGAGAGACAATAAGGAGAAAATCATTGAGTTTTCCGCGTGCAGGGCAGCATAATACCGTAAATAACGATAACATTATTTCCAACGAATTAAGACAAAACTAACTTGTCGTATGGACAATGATGATTGCCTCCCATTTCCCAGGCTCTGTAGAATCCCAACTGGTTTAACTCTCATCCTCAAGTCTTTGATCTGTATTCCCTGGAACGCAGGCGAGAGAGATACCTGATAATATACACTTGGAAGGTCCTGGAGGGATTGACACCAAACCTGCACACGAAAATCGTTCCCTATGAAACGAAAAGAGTCGGCAGGAGATGCAACATTTCTCCGACGAAAAGCAGGGGCGCCACGAGTACATTGAGAGAGAACACAATAAGTGTACGGGGCCCAAGACTAACTGCCTCCCAGTATACATAAGGGGGATTACCAATAGACCCCTGGCTGTCTTTAAGAAGGCAATGGACAGGCACCTAAAGTCAGTACCTAACCAACCGGGCTGTGGTTCGTACGTCAACTTGCGTGCGGCCAGATAACAGCCTGGTTGAAGAGCCTGATCCACCATGAGGCCTGGTCTCAGACCGAGCCGCGGGGGCGTTAACCCCCGAAACCCTCTCCAGGTCTCCAGGTAAGCCCTCTTGAATATGATAGTAGATTGGTGTTTATAGGAGGGGTTGAATACCCTAAGCTAGGCTCCGTGATCCATCCCGCTGAGGCGTATTTCACATGACTCGTTTAACAAATTTTATATTTGTAGATGAATGGTTCAGAGAACCGACATGTTGATAAATTAGACACATTTGCAAATGTGTCTAATTTATCAAATTTTATATTGTTAAAAATTGTTTTGACTCTGCTCGGCTGGTTAGGAGTTAGTGGTATTTAATTGTTGGTAACGATGACTAGACGAAATTCAGGTTGATAACCACTTATTATAGTGCTGTTAATGATACTGCAGGCCAGTGTTCGGAGGTTGAGAAAGTTAGAGAGAAAGAAAGAAAAAGAGAGAAAGAGAAAATGACTTACTGTAATATCACCAAGTGTTTACACGGCTGCAAAATGCTGAATGAATGTTGCTCATGCTCGCTGAGCACCTCAGTGTTGTTCTTCATGTTCACTGAGCACAGTGTTGTTCATGTTCACTGAGCACATTGTTCATGTTCACTGAGCACCACCTCAACGGATTTTATTCAAAGCCGCGTCTGATACTACGCGCGTCGATGTATATATAAAAGTACGCGTATCAAGAGGAAGGATGCTCTATCCCTGTGAATATATCTTCATCAGGAGAAAGGATGTTTCATGCCTGTGAGTATTTCTATTTATGAAACGAAAGTTTGATGCCTGATAGAATGAGTAGGATCTTTAGCGTATATTTGCGTATGAAATACAAACAAAAAAAGACCGTGTGTAAGTATAAAAAAAAATCGTGTGTGTTGTTATGTGAGTGTATTGTGAATTTGAGTATGTATATTGTCTTCTTGACCGGATTTATATTGTGCATTTTTATGTGTACGTTTGAATGTATGCGTGCCTACGTACTTTAGTGAATGCTAAAAATTTTGAGAATGTTGTACGTATCGTGGTGATGTACGTGATGATGATGGTGGTGGTGGTTTTTTTGGTGGTGATAATTTTAGTGGTGATGTTGGGGGAAGTGGAGATAGTAGTGTTGTTGATGATAGTGGTGGTTGTATTAGTGGTGGTGATGGCAGCAGTGTTAGTGGTGATGATGGCAGCAGTGTTAGTGGTGGTGATGGCAGCAGTGTTAGTGGTGATGATGGCAGCAGTGTTAGTGGTGGTGATGGCAGCAGTGTTAGTGGTGGTGATGGCAGCAGTGTTAGTGGTGGTGATGGCAGCAGTGTTAGTGGTGGTGATGGCAGCAGTGTTAGTGGTGGTGATGGCAGCAGTGTTAGTGGTGGTGATGGCAGCAGTGTTAGTGGTGGTGATGGCAGCAGTGTTAGTGGTGATGATGGCAGCAGTGTTAGTGGTGATGATGGCAGCAGTGTTAGTGGTGATGATGGCAGCAGTGTTAGTGGTGATGATGGCAGCAGTGTTAGTGGTGATGATGGCAGCAGTGTTAGTGGTGGTGATGGCAGCAGTGTTAGTGGTGGTGATGGCAGCAGTGTTAGTGGTGATGATGGCAGCAGTGTTAGTGGTGATGATGGCAGCAGTGTTAGTGGTGATGATGGCAGCAGTGTTAGTGGTGATGATGGCAGCAGTGTTAGTGGTGACGCTGGCAGCAGTGTTAGTGGTGACGCTGGCAGCAGTGTTAGTGGTGATGCAGCAGTGTTAGTGGTGATGCTGGCAGAAGTGTTAGTGATGAAGCTGGCAGCAGTGTTAGTGGTGATGCTGGCAGCAGTGTTAGTGGTGATGCTGGCAGCAGTGTTAGTTGTGATGCTGGCAGCAGTGTTAGTGGTGATGCAGCAGTGTTAGTGGTGATGCAGCAGTGTTAGTGGTGATGCAGCAGTGTTAGTGGTGATGCAGCAGTGTTAGTGGTGATGCAGCAGTGTTAGTGGTGATGCAACAGTGTTAGTGGTGATGCAGCAGTGCTAGTGGTGATGCTGGTAGCAGTGCTAGTGGTGATGCTGGTAGCAGTGCTAGTGGTGATGCTGGCAGCAGTGTTAGTGGTGATGCTGGCAGCAGTGCTAGTGGTGATGCTGGCAGCAGTGTTAGTGGTGATGATGGCAGCAGTGTTAGTGGTGATATTGGCAACCATACAGTAGCAAGTGTTGGAGAACGAGACACCTCTAGAAGCAAACAGCAGCAAACAGTAGCAAACTTCTCCCTAATCAACCCGCACAACCCAACTAACCCCAACCCACTTACCTCCCATCTCATTACCGTTGCCCTACACCGTTTAGACTTTAATCTTTGTTGAAGTACGCTGTTAGAGTCCATCACGTCATATACGAGAGATTAAGATCGGTAGTCAGGAACATAACTCACCTTGTAAACATAGACACACTAAATAATGAGAGGTTGCGATATATCACGACATATCAGGTTGGTTAGAACGTTGCTAAGACAGTAAGGAACGGCAGTGAGTAGTAGGAAGGAAAAGGTACAGCTGAACGTAAATTAAATTAAGAACGTCCACGTGTCTAAATGATACAAGATTCGAAGAATAAGGCATGTGCAGTTTGGTATCTTTATGGCCGAAACGCGTCACCAGTAAAGATACCCGTGTTTTTTTACTGCCGAAGCTTTTCAGCCATATAGAAATCTAAGTATTGCACATCTGTTTTATGCTTCAACTTGTGGTTTCTGTACCATCAACACCATAAGGTCTGTGTCGTCATGGGTATTACTGTGCTACTGTCTAGGTGACACAAGTTTGTTGTGATGGGTATTAGCGTACTGTAAAATACGCAAATACCAGCATTAATACAATCTATTAGCGTACTAAGTAATCTGTTGTCTCTCCTAACTAGCGTCGGTCACTACCAATTAAACAGTACCAGGCCGGTTGATGCAGTCATACGGCACGCGTAATGCACTCGAGGAATGGTCAAAGAACATTAAATATTTTCATTGTCAATATTACACAGTAGGAAGAATAAAAGTCGCAATACTGGAACAGTGTTAGAGAAGACACTTATAACGACGAGTCGGTCCGTCCTGGACCATTGTCAAGACACAACTGGGCGAGGAAAAAGCAGTGAAGGCAAGAAGACAAATTTTGACATAATGTGCTTCAGCTTTTCGACGCAGCAGCAGGAAATACAGCACACAAACAATCCTAAGACAATGAACACAAGAAAATCGCCTTAGTGTTCTCTGTATTCAGATGAGCGCACGAACAACGCATTGTTTGCGCATAGCAGCAAGCATATATTTGCATGGTGTGTGAATTATGATGTTGCAGCATGTGACGTAATTAAGTCGGGTGCGTTGTGCGTACCATTTCATGCGTTCCTTGACGGTTGCACGACTGAGAGTCAACACGAAGCATGGAAGTGGGAAACAGCACAAAAGGAAACTGAGCACAAAGAGGAAACAGAACACAAGGAAGAGGAAACAGAACACAAGGAAGAGGAAACAGAACACAAGAGGAAACAGAACACAAGGAAGAGGAAATAGAGCAAAAGGAAGAGGAAACAGAACACAAGAGAGATGAAACAGAACACAAGAGGAAACTGAGCACAAAGAGGAAATAAAACACAATGAAGAGGAAACAGAACACAATGAAGAGGAAACAGAACACAAGGAAGATGAAACAGAACACAAGATGAAACAGAACACAAGAAACAGAACACAAGGAAGAAACAGAACACAAGGAAGAGGAAACAGAACAGAAGGAAGAAGAAACAGAACACAAGGAAGAGGAAATAGAACACAAGGAAGAGGAAATAGAACACAAGGAAGAGGAAACAGAACTCAATGAAGAAGAAACAGAACACAAGGAAGAGGAAATAGAACACAAGGAAGAGGAAACAGAACACAAGGAAGAGGAAATAGAACAAGGAAGAGGAAATAGAACATAAGGAAGATGAAACAGAATACAAGGAAGAAGAACAGAGCACAAGGAAGAAATATAGAGCACAAGGAAGAGGAGTAGAGCACAGAGAAAAGCAAAGAACTAAGAAGCACAGCAAAGCATGAAAGAAGGTCACACTGAAGGGAAGGGAAGGGAAGGGAAGGGAAGGAAAGGAAAGGGAAGGGAAGGGAAGGGACATTTGTGATATAAATGGCCAGGAAAACCAACGAGTTGAAGAATGAGACGATTGTGCAAGATTTGGGAATTTTTATCATGGAAACGTTTCGCCAGCCAGCGACTTCTTCAGTCCAGTACAGAAAAACGCAGAAAGATGAGGGGGAGTTTTGCTCTGTATTGGACTGAAGACGCCACTGGCTGGCGAAACGTTTTCTCGTTTAAGATTCCGAAATGTTGCACATTTGCAAGGAAGATGAATTAAAAAAAACAGTAATTTTGTGGGCGTTGCAGTGGGCGTTTAGTTATAATCCCATATAGAAGGTGACTGTTTTATGTTACGTGACTGAGCAAACCCGTACTGGTCAAGGTTATATACACGGAGAGGTGTATATTTCCCAATGAATATACACAGGTGTAAGTGCGAACATACGTCATGAGGTGCGTGTGCGTGTGTGTGTGTGTGTGTGTGTGTGTGTGTGTGTGTGTGTGTGTGAGATATATATATATACACCGAAAGATGCACATTTCTCAGAGTATATCCACAGAGATGTATACCGCTCAGTGTGCATACACTATGAGGTGTGCATCTCTCAGCGTGTGTATATATGCCGAAAATCATTCCTGTATTTATAAACTTTGGATTTACCTTGATTTCTAATTTAGTGGTGGAAGTATTTTTGACTGGTGGTGTGTATACAGGAGTCAAGGGGCTTTCATGACCCTCGTGTGATCGATAGGTTTTAAACTCAATAAGCTAACCAACCAACCGTGTTGATCTTTCAGCGTGAGGAGTGATGCAGGTTTGATCCTCTGGCTCGATCCTCCGTCCCGGAGAATCGAGCCTAAAATATGGCAGCATGATCTATAACACGTCCTTACATGACATACCTGTATATGAGTACAAACACACGTAATGCAGGACTTTTAAACTTTTCGCTCGGGTATGGGACTGGATGAAGCTCAATCCGGAGCAAAACGTCGTAGTTATGCTGTCTTTATTCAAATTGTGGAACGACAAGTGAATTGCATCTGACAGCTGCATCGTAACTCGAGTTTCAGCGATCTGAAATACAGGTGACTTATTATAACTAAGTTTATGGAAAAAACAGGTAGGTAAACACTGGGAAGGTTAAGTTAGGTTACGTTACTGTTCTTAAAATACTGCTATACAGTATCGACGTTTTCTACTAGCACTTTTTAAGGGGATCTACTAGCACACATTTACATCACCTGGATATCTTCAAGTCATCGAGCCTAAGGTCCTGAAGACCGGCTTCCAGGCTGAGGGACTGATTACCTTAGTCTTTTGTCTTCTGTGTGTAGTTCTGCAAGGCTGAGGGACTATCTCATCATCCATTCTCCCCAGTTTCAACACCAACTTACCTCTGTATTGATCCAATAAATCCTCTGGTTGGCGGTACGTCGTCAAATAAAGATAGCCAGGTGTTGCATGTGTCTTATTCCTCAGGTTGGGTTAGGTTACATTAGGTTAGGCGCAGGTGTGCCTGAGACCGCTTGCTGCGAGGCCAATGTGGGCACCTGCCTTAACTGTACATTTAATATGCAGCGCCATTTAGAGGTTGATTTATAAACTCCTTGCGGGTGAAGCAGGGACGTGAAGAGAGGAATGTTGTTGGTGGTAGTGGTGGTTGTGGGGATTGTTGAGGAGATGAGTGTTGGTGGAAAGGGAATTTTTGGTGGTGGTGATGGTGGTAGTGGGTGTCGAGGGATCTTGGGAAGTGGGGAAATACTAGGGAAAGAGAGGTAAGGCTTTCCTGGGGAAACACGTGTTAAGGGTTGTTTTCAACTCCTGGTGAGAGAATCACCAATTTGAAATAAAATAAATATTGCATTTTTATATTTTATTATTGTTGTTGATTTAGATGAGGAAGAACTGGTGCTGCTGACTAATGGAAAGTAAGGAAAATGGTGACTGTTATTGTTTTTAATATAGTTTGCATGTGAGAGAAAAGGTAAATGCCCAGCTCTATATTTTAATAGGTTCGATAGTGCCCGCTAGGCTAAAAGGGGAGTAAATATGTCAAACGGCCTGTTACTTGTCCCCTGCAACCACAAGTAGGTGAGTACACAAGTAACTCCGTGAGATAGCTAGCATAAAGGTGAAAGGGGCATATTAGGCACAAGAGGAAGGAAAAGGGAATAAATAACCGGGAGGAGAGTGGGTGAGAGTGGCAGGAGAAAGGCGCGGGACGGCTGAGAGGAGACACAAACAGTGCAGAGAGGCACTTCCGTTATGGTAATGTTAGGGAGAGTGACGCTAGAGTCCTGATAGGGAAGCCTCGTCTAGCTAGCCGGAAGGTCATTCTTGGAACATTCATCTCTTTTCAGCAATCTTTAAAGAGGCTTCATTATAAGCCTTCATTATCAACAACTTCCAGAATGGATAGATTTCCATCAGAAAAGGAACCATTCATTCCAGCCATGGGGGTTTCCATCACTCCATCGTGTAAAACACCTTCCATCACCCGGACGGGAGGCCGTCCATCACTCCATCTTAGGCACCTTCCATCCCCGTCAGGAGGTTGTCCATCACTGCCTCATCTAAAGGACCTTCTATCAACCAGAAAGGCCCTCCATTACTCCATCAACCAAAAGACTTTCCATCACACAGAGAAGAGGTAATCCACCACTCAGTCATCAAATGGATTTTCCACCACACAATAAAACGGCCTTCAATCCCTCTATCATCCAGTGGACCTTCCATCACCCAACCAGGGGAATCTTCAACACTTCATCTCGCAGTGCCGTAGCCTATTTACCTACCACAAAAAGAAATTACAACATAAATATCACGTTCTTCAGGATACTGTGCTCTCTATTTGCAGAAGAACTTCCACACGAAACACGGATATCTACTTAAATATACTTACCAAATACAGTATCCTTATTCAGTTACCCATTTGGTTTGCTCGACGGACCTATTTAACGCATTTGATCGTGAATTACGCAATTTGATCATTTATTTTTTAATGCTTCCTCTGTGTATCTTCTGTAACCTTAGCATCGTCACACCTGCATGACACCCGGGTCTTCCCAGTTATGATAACAAACCTGTAACACTCTCGGGTATTCTCACGAATGACACGACACACTTGTAACACAATCATGTCTTTCCAGGAACGATATGGAGCACCTTTAACACACTCATGTCTTTCCAGGAATGACACGCCACATTTAACTCGTACAAGGCTTCCAAGATATTAATAATGCTGGTAGAATTACCGACAATGTTAGGTAAAAAGGACACGTGCATAAATAATGAGACATACTATTGTGGAACGTTTCGCTCCTGGAGAACGAAACGTTGCAGCAATAAAATGCCGCATTAGTTTCATGTGTCCTTTTGTCTAACTTCCCAGATATTCCTCGAAACACCTGCCTCGTCATCTCTACCGTCAGCTTATTATTAAGCCACCACTGCAGCTCTCACATCTGACACCACCACCACCAACACCATCACCACCACCAACACCACCACCAACACCACCACCAACACCACCACCAACACAACCACCAACACAACCACCAACACAACCACCAACACAACCACCAACACAACCACCACAACCACCACCACCACCACTACCACTCTTTGATAAACCTCCAACATTCATGTTGGACACAGCAAACCCTTCATTATTCAAGTTATCGGAGCAGTGACTAAGGTCAACATTAGCAACTAATTGTCCTGTACCTGGCGATAAACTTGCAACTCTTGTGCCGGACACACGAACACTGAAGTATCATCGTCATCACGTTCTACAACAATGGTTTATTGTTATGGTGGACACGGCGGGTATCTTGTTCAGGTGTTCGCCATCGTCTTTCACCACTTGTGTCACATGTACTTGATTATATAGTTTATCCTCTCTTTAGTGCCGTCATCATTTAGTTTTTTTTGTTATCCTGACAGCTGTTATCATCAACCTTTCTTTCTCTGTTGAATGAATTATATATATGTGTATATATGTACCTAGCTATGCTGGGTGGGTGATTCTTGTAGGATTTGGTGGTCCTGTGAGTTAGAGCGTCATGTGATTTTTCGCTCACCATGAGGTGGACCAATACGACATGGGTTCGAGTCCTCGGCTAGTAGCAGTGTTGTTATTGATTAAATACCACTCGTTTGTGGTTACAGTAATATATATATATATATATATATATATATATATATATATATATATATATATATATATATATATATATATATATATATATATATATGTCGTGCCGAATATGTAAAACTGGATAATTAGCAAGAACTCATTTAAAATTAAGTCCTTTCAAAGGTTTTCTCTTATAAATTTAAAGATATATTTTTTCATTAATGTTAATGTAAAAAATTTTAATTTTGCACCAAAAGAATCTTAGAAAACTTACCTAACCTTATTTTAACAAGAGCAATTTATTTTAGCCTAACCCAACTAAATATATTTTAGATTTGTTTACAATAATTTAATACCAAACAAACACAGTGAAATGTATTTTTTTCGTTAGCTTCAGAATGATTTCGGCGAAATTATTGCATACACAAATTTTCGGTTGTCGTATATGACAAGATGAGCGTTGCTATTTAAGCCAAGATCGCAAGTTCTGCCTATTCGACACGACATATATATATATATATATATATATATATATATATATATATATATATATATATATATATATATATATATATATATATATATATATATATATAACCAAATTGTGAATATTTCGGTGTCTACCTCTAATCCGCCTCAGAACCTTCTCATAAAACCTAAGGTTTTATTCTTCCCTTTGCATTATACAATTTCTACATTCCCCAGTCTCATCACTGTAGTATCACAATACTCTGGCTATGTTTAATCTCATTTTTAAACATATTCACTTATTCTAGTCTTTCCTTGCTGCAACATTCGATGAATATGATTCAAACTTGTACAACAGCGTCGGTTTCCCTCTGCTCTATGAATTCCCCTTTTTGCATCCATGACAGTTTGCTTTCTACAGACTCTTCACCAAACTGCAACTTTTGTATCTCGTTTCTATTTTACGAATAATCTCATCCTTCATAAACCTATATAGTCATATTTTAACATACATCTAAATACATTCAATTCCTCTGTACTCTCTTAATCTGATATCCAATTTTCCATTCTCAACATTCATCACCTTGCTCTTTTCTGCATCCACTTTTCATATTTCCTATTTGACACACCTTTCCAAACTCCTCTACCAGCTTCTGAAGCTTCTCTTCTCAATATCCCATTACGTCATCTGCAAATGAACAAGTGGGAGAACTCCATTTACATCAAACAACTAGTCATCTTGAAGGAGGTGAGACGAAGTTAAACGCCCCTTGCTTCTGTTCTATTCTTTGTACATGTCTTCTGTAATGACTATATTGGCGTTGTTCCAAGCCACGATGTGGGCGTGTCTGTCGCAGACAGTAACACATTTAAGTATTGTGTGCACCAAGCATACCAGTGCTCTTGTATAAATGTCCCGTGATGTTTCATTTACATTAAGTTTGTTGCGTCTCCTACAAGGAATAACGTAGCTGACTTTTCTGACAACTTTATCTCTGCGAGTGGCTGCTCCTTTAATGCCTCTCAGTGTTTCAGTTGTCTGATAAAAGATCCGAATGTTTCTAGCCATTAGAGTTTGGGAGTTTGGGGGGGGGGGATGTGGCGATGTTACCTACTGAAAGCTTCGACACCATAGAACAGAACACTGGAAGGAGCATAATTAGTTAATATGACGCAACAAGGTGTAATTTATCATGTAATTTACGTGCTTAATCTTTCTTCATTAATTGCGATTCCTCCTTCCTCTTCTCTGCCCGCGGCCACAAGATATATTATAAACTCATGTTTTGGAGTTCCTACTAATGATTTAGTGCAACCCTTCTATAATAAAAGGTCATCCTTAGGTGGTAATCTTGCTGACACCTAAGACCACCCTTAGGTGCTGCTTTTATTGACACACAAGACCAATAATACGAGAAAACACATCCTCTTCTTTCCTGAATATTTAAACTTGAGTATTTTTGACGTTGAAAAAAGTCACAATCATTGCTATTCACAATCATTGCTATTCACAATCATTGCTACAATCGTAGTAATCACTGTCATGCCACTCACTGTCAACACCACTACCATCCACTACCCGTATCCCCACTTGTTACCATCAGTTTTATCCAGCATCTCCTTAATCCCTTATAACTCTGCGACAATACGCGATTCAACACCTGAAAAATAAATTCCGCCTCTTGAAACATCCAAGAAAACATGGCCCGTTCAGCCCCCCTTCCCTCACTTTCAACCAGCGCAAACTTCCCACAAAAACCGGTGATCTGGGCGAGGTATATAAACCCGGACACTTTACAAGAGGCCGAGGTTGAAACCTGGTGCTTAAGTCCCTCATATACAAATACTTGATTACACACGCTACAAGGAGAGGCAGGGACTCCATCCGCCTCAAACTAGCAGAGAGAAGTTGCTCCTCAAGACTACATCGAGAAATACGGGCCTAATATTTTGCTTAATGACTCGAGGGAGAGCCAATCGACTAATTAAGAGTACAAAACACCTCTTTGTTGAGCGGGTTAACATCCAAACGCTCAAGAATCTACACGAATTGACCATGACTTGGAATGCCAATGCGTTACCCAGTAAATAAAAAGCACTTACTACATCTGGCTATCTTGTGGGAATCACGGGCATCAGGCTCTTGTACGCAGAGATACGAGCCGAGTTTAGCTGAGGGTGGAATCGCAAGCACGGTGTATAAAACTAGCACAGCGTATGTATGCCTTCACATTACCGTCACCGCAGACAGCATCAGATTAGCCCTGATGTATACACTACAGTCCAGCCATAGCGCAAGCATCACGGCACGCACACACACACACGCACACACGCACGCACACACACACACACACACACACACACACGCACACACACACACGCGCACACACACACACGCGCACACACACACACGCGCACACACACACACACACACACACACACACACACACACACACACACACACACACACACACACACACACACACACACAGGAAAGACAGAGGGAGGAGAGGGGGAGGAGGAGTTGCACTGCTCATTAAAAACCAGTGGGGTTTTGAGAAAATGGAAGGAATGGATGGCATGGGCGAAAGGGACTACTTAGTAGGAACAATCCAGTCTGAGGGACATAAGGTGATAATTGCAGTAATGTACAACCCACCACAGAACTGCAGGAGGCCAAGAGAAGAATACGATGAGAGCAACAGAGCAATGATCGACACACTAGCCGAGGTGGCCAGGAGAGCACACATGGGGGGAGCAAAGTTACTAGTTATGGGTGATTTCAATCACAAGGAGATTGACTGGGAAAACCTGGAGCCCCATGGGGGTCCTGAAACATGGAGAGCCAAGATGATGGATGTGGTACTGGAAAACCTCATGCATCAACATGTTAGAGACACTACCAGAGAGAGAGGAGAGGATGAACCAGCAAGGTTGGACCTTGTATTCACCATGAGTAGTTCGGACATCGAGGGTATCATGTATGAAAGGCCCCTGGGAGCTAGTGATCATGTGGTTCTGTGCTTCGACTACATAGTTGAGCTCCAAGTGGAGAGAGTAGCAGGAATAGGCTGGGAAAAACCAAACTACAAAAGGGGGAACTACTCAGGCATGAGGAACTTCCTTCAAGACATTCAATGGGAGAGGGAACTGACAGGAAAACCAGTACAAGAAATGATGGACTATGTAGCAACAAAATGCAAGGAGGCAGGGGAGACATGATAACGACATATAAAATACTGCGCGGAATAGACGAGGTGGACAAAGACGGGATGTTCCAGAGATGGGACACAGACACAAGAGGTCACAATTGGAAGTTGAAGACTCAGATGAATCAAAGGGATGTTAGGAAGTATTTCTTCAGTCATAGAGTAGTCAGGCCATGGAATAGACTAGAAAGTGATGTAGTGGAGGCAGGAACCATACATAGTTTTAAGGCGAGGTATGATAGAGCTCATGGGGCAGGGAGAGAGAGGACCTAGTAGCAATCAGCGAAGAGGCGGGGCCAGGAGCTGTGACTCGACCCCTGCAACCACAAATAGGTGAGTACACACACACACACACACACACACACACACACACACACACACACACACACACACACCTAGTATTTACAAGAACAGATTATTATTATAATCAAGGGGGAAGCGCTAAGCCCGTAGGATTATACAGCGCCTGTGGGGGGGGGGGATGGAAGGTATTCAGGGTTAATTCAGGGAACTGGAGCACAGATCCAGTTCCCTAGATCAAGAGCCCCTCACCAGCATCAAGGAACCTTCCTTGAGGGGGACAAATATTCAACCTAAAAACCAACTTAATTCACTAAGAAAACCTGATCCTGTTCAAGAGGAAATACGCGCTGTTAAATAAAACTTGGCTAATGAAAAAAAACTGGAACGATTGCGCAAAGATATTTGGTACAAAATGCAAAAACGTTTAAGCGATTATTTTACAAGCACACAAATAAGTTTGTCGACAATAATAGTATTTTAGAAAAAAAATTTTTTTTTTATTGCTGTACAAGGGTCATATTTGTACAAAGAGTTCTTGAATAAATATGAAAATAAAAATTAGTTTATTCCGATAAAAAAAAGAATATAAGAAAAAATAATAAGAAATGGTTTAATGGAATTTTTGAAGAGCTATGAAAAAGTCAAGAAGGACTTTTAAATGTTATTGGAAACGTATCAATCGAGAAACTTACCAGAGATTAAAAAAAAAAATGCCAGAAATTAATAAAGAAGTGTAAGAACAGAGGAAGAGATAACAAAATATTAAAAGAAACAGCCAACAGTAAGGAAGCACCAAATTTTATGTAAATTAAATTGTTAAAAAAATTACAAACAATAAAAAACAAGTCTAGGAAATGTGTCAAGCTGATAAAAAATATTAGTTATGACCAATAACAGGGGGGGGGGGAAATGGATAACCATAAATATATTGCTAAGTAAACATGAATAAATAAAGATAACTTTCTAAAAACTTTTTAAAAACTGTAGTGTAAAGCACCCTTCTGGCAAGACAGTGATGGAGTGAATGATGGTGAAAGTTTTTCTTTTTCGGGCCACCCTGCCTTGGTGGGAATCGGCCAGTGTGATAATAAATATATAACTTTTTAGTTCCCTACAACATGAGCAACAAAATGGCATAATTAAAAATCGACAAAAGGAAAACCAGAACCAAAGGGATACAACAAAAATCTCCTCCACAGATGACACACCAACACAATAAATTAGAAGAGGAAAATATCGAGTACTACAACCTCTGGAAATTTAAAAAAAAAATTCATAAGAAAAAACATCTTGTTGAAGAAAAGATTTTTGAGTAAAGTTTGTTGAGGTTGTAGACGAGAGAGAGACTCCTTCACCCGCTGCATAATGGCTATGGAAATATGGTGATGCAACACAGCCATAATCATTTACATTATCCAGCCAATTATCACCACCTGCCTGTGTGATGCCAGATAAAACGAAAGTTGCAGGAGATTTGATCTTCAGTTATATTTACCACTTAAAGGTCTGTCGTCTGGGATAACCTAGCACAATTTTCCAGTTGTTAACTTCGTCTGTTAGTCTCAAAATAATTCAGTTGTTCTACACTAGGCGAAGTACCGTTATGTGATCATTTACAACCCACTGCTGAGAAGACTGACAGACATCAGACAGAAGCCATACGGCATAACGGAGGAAAACGACAGACAGCAGACATACCATGTGAAGAGGATCCTAGAAGAGGGTCGAAATAGTATACAGATCAACCAACTTCCTGTATTTCAGTCTATATGTGGGGTATTATTGAGCATTGTTAAGTGCTCATTACATTTTAGTTATTCATGCCATAATATGACTGAATATAAATTGACAGATAATAACTCACAAGTGCAATATGTCAGCAGTGACGATGAGTCATGTTAGCAGTGACTATTAGTCATGTCAGCAGTGACGATGAGTCATGTCAGCAGTGACGATGAGTCATGTTAGCAGTGACTATTAGTCATGTCAGCAGTGACGATGAGTCATGTCAGCAGTGACGATGAGTCATGTTAGCAGTAACTATTAGTCATGTCAGCAGTGACTTAGTCATGTCAGCAGTAACTATTAGTCATGTCAGCAGTGAGTGCATGTAAATACCTACGTCGTGGATACTAATTTTAGGCCTCATTAACTTCCCGAAATCCGCTCCAACCTCTTTAGATTCTAACTTTAAAATATCTTAGAGAACTTGCTTAGCATCATTCAGCTCTCTAAGCTATGTTATACAATTCGTAAATCGAAATTATACCTTTTAATAAAAAAAATTGTTGTGGATTATATTTAGCAGTCAATTTTTTTTTCCAATAACTGCTAGTTGGCTGATAAAAAAAATCAAAACCGGTTAAGGAAGATCTTTCTCTTTTCGAATTCTTGGCATCGGTGGGGTCAAAGATTGACGAATTTTCCGAAACATAGACTTGGAAAAAGAGGCAGGATAATACGAAGAACATTCACCAAACTCAACATTATGCTCATCAATGCCTTATTATGTCTGATAATCATCTGTCTTTAAACGTGGAAAAGAAACATATATCGCCTTCAAACGTGGCAACATGAAAAATTGATACAGACGCCACATAAGATTTTTTGAAAACTGATAGATCGCAGTAGAATAATCGATAATTTTAATAATTATATAATTATTTAGCTAACACGAGATAACCGTTGTAACCACGTGTGTAATCAAGAAAACGCATCTGTAATAATAATTAGTAACATTAAATGACAGTAATAAAATATGATACTCATAATAAGATAATTATAATGATTAAAATAACATTGGAATACAGATACACTTTATCGTACTTAAAATTATACAATAAACGACGATAAATGATCTGAAATCAAGAGTGATCTACGATCCTCGTGAAGGTATCGTCACCATCACACTCACGGCTGCCCAACTCGTCCTTAAAATACATTATTTAATAACGGGTGTACGTGAGTTCTTCAGTAAATAACTTGCTCTGTACACAATAGCATTTTGTTTCTTTTAATGCTATCTCAAGTTTACGTTAACCTGATATTAGTTCACCTAAATTGACGTGTATTTAACCTCCAATATTTTGTTTAATAATACAACGGCAGGATAACCCGAATAAGAAGAATCGCTTTCATCATTATTCACTCCATCACTGTCCTGCCAGAGGCGCACCGACGCTACAGTTCTTCAAACACCTGCAGCATATCTCCACCCCTCCAGGACTCAAGTCCGGCTAAACCCCAGTAATAATGCTAAAAAATATATAAATTGGAGAACAAAATGTCCCAGAGTCTGGGAGAAGAGAAGGGACACAGCTTAATCAATTGTATTAAACTTCTCTAACTGGCTAATATATATAAATTTTCCTCTATAAAAAGCAAATATAATAACGAAATAAAAATATCTTCAACCACCAATAATATCCTTTTTAAGCTCTAATATATATCTGGTGGTAAAAAGGGCAGGTGTCATGAAGTTATTACAGAAGTCTTTACAAGTGTTGTGCATTGTGTTGGTGAAGGCTATCGCAGGCTGCGGCTATCAACAGCCTGGTTGATCAGGGAGTCGCTATTAAAAAAAAAGGGGGGGGGTTTGGCTACAGACAAGACTAGAGGAAAAATCTGTCAAGAAATAATGATACGATCATGGGGAAAATGCCAAATATGAAAATTTAAATGAATAGCAACAGTAGCAACAGCAGCAGCAAGCAGCAGTAGCAGAAGCAGGCAGCAGCAACAGCAACTACAGCAACAACAGCAATTGCAGCAACAGCAACAACAGCAGCAACAGGAGGAGGAGGAGGAGGAGGCATGTAGCCCTCCCACCCCGAGAACTACCGGCAACCGTAACGACGTCGTTAAGTCGTTACATGCATATTACGCACAAGCCAACCACACCTGCACTGCCTTTCTCTAACATTACCCACCTGGTATTTGGCTTCACATTAGCTATAGATAATGTTAGCTATTTTAATTACTAAATAATTTACAACACTGATATATATAAAACGAATAATAAACTTTACCGGGTAAATTCACCTGTTACGAGCAAGCAACCATCCAAGGAGGTGCTATCAGTCGCCTTGTGAGTGAAACGGAAGTCTGTTAAACGTTTTGTACTCTACCACAAATTGCTGATCTCCTTATTGCATGCAGTAACACACTTGTCTTAATCTTAATGTATCTTCTTAAATTTTCACTCCAGCGATATTTTCTTGCTACTGTAGGAGGGCTGGTCTGAGACCTGGCTGCGGGAGAGGGGAAGGACGGGTGTTGATTACCCTGACCATTAACGGCGACATACTTACTACTATTAATAATTAGTTATGTCTTAAATGTGAAATGATGTCAACAGCTTCCAGCAATGTTTGATCCTTTATTTGTAGTCTGACCTGTCACGTGAAAAATAGTGACCTATCTGTGACGGGTGAAAATAGTGACCTTTGAGTCTGTGACAGTAACATAATGACCTTTATCTTGTTAGAGACCGAGGGCTCACTGGTGCTCAGGTCTTGTCTTTAGGTGCGAGTGTTCAGTCTTCCCTTGTCAAACTTTGAAATCGTGGACTTTCAATGAATAATAAAAAATAAACGAAAAAAAATAAAAAAAAATAAAGAAAACAGAAACGAATAAAAAAAAAAGAAATCAGGTAGGTGACAAAACCCAGACATCTGTACGTAGTGACGTGCAAACTAGTGGATAACCCGACTCTCTCTCAGCTATGAAAACACTGAGTAGTAATCTAGTGAACAACACAAGACGCCAGTGACCTGGATGCCACCATGGTGAGAGAGACAAACCAAGTCAGTTCTCATAAATCAACATGAGCAAAATGGAATGACAGGACGTTCACCACAAACAAGGTAGGGAGACGGTCTGGTAGACAGACGGACGGACGGACGACTGGTGAGTCAGTACGTCGTATTGCCAACAAATGTAAAAAGTAACAACGTGGTTTTCTTTATTGACGAGTAAGACACACGTGTAACATTTGGGTATCTTTATTCATGAGTAAGATTCATGTGTAACACTTGCTTATCTTTTTGATGAATAAGACACAAGTTCAATAAATGGGTATCTTTATTGATGAATAAAACACACGCAACACTTGGCTATCTTCACTGCCGAAACGCTTCGCCTACACAGCAGGCTTCAAACACAGAGGCGATTTTAACAGTGGAAACAGAGGTAAAAATGGCGAGTAACTTCGCAGAATTTGCTTTGATTGGGGGAATTTCTCTCTCCGTTAGAATTTCATCAAATCATGACTGATAATACTCTGAGCGAAACGTCGTCCCGATGAAAGCTTGTTTTACAACACTTCTTTTCCTCCTCAGAATTCAGACGGGCGTTCGGAGGAACGAACAGAAGAAACAGGAAAATATACGAAAGGGCATACGAATGAATAAATACACGCTGGTACACGAACGGATGCTGAAAATGAATGACTACGAATCAAAGACGAATACAAACGCATGGGAGGGCAGACGAAATTAAAAAAAAAATTGCATACAGCTTAAAAAAAAAACAGCTGTACGCACTGCCAGCTGAACGTGAGACAGAGTCAGAGCTTATGGATACCTGAACGAACGAAAGGAAGAAACTGAGGACACCTGAACGAACCTACGAACAGCCGAACGAATTTCTTTTATAAGACACTAATATACTAACACGACATGAACGTCCTCAGTGCCTAAGGGAAAACAAAATGCAATTATCAATCACTTGTTTTTAGTTTATTATATCGTCAAGAGAGCTTCGGATAATACGTTTTTTTTTATCAGCAGGTGGATCAGTGGCTTCATTATGCAGTACTCGTTTATCCTGTCATTACGGAGACAATCAATAACTAAATTACCGTTCATCTGAAATTTATCATAGACAATTAAATTCCCCTAAATAATTATTAAATTTAAGTAGCTGGGTAGTAGGTGGGGTTCAGTTTTCAGGCTTCCCTGTCATGAAGCTTCAGATTCCCCTGTCATGAAGCTTCAGATTCCCCTGTCATGAAGCTTCAGATTCCCCTGTCATGAAGCTTCAGATTCCCCTGTCATGAAGCTTCAGATTCCCCTGTCATGAAGCTTCAGATCCCCTGTCATGAAGCTTCAGATTCCCCTGTCATGAAGCTTCAGATTCCGTCATGAAGCTTCAGATTCCCCTGCCATGAAGCTTCAGATTCCCCTGCCATGAAGCTTCAGATTCCCCTGTTATGAAGCTTCAGATTCCGTCATGAAGCTTCAGATTCCCCTGCCATGAAGCTTCAGATTCCCCTGCCATGAAGCTTCAGACTTCCCTGCCATAACACTTCCCTGCCATGACACTTCAGACTTTTCTGTTATACATTTCCTTTCCATGATGTTCCAGGCTCCCCAACCATGATACTTATACTTCGCCTGTGTTCTTCTCACACTTGCTCTTCTGCTTTCTAATCCAGTCTTCCACAGTCATTCCTTGCTCCCATGTTTTCCAGTCTAATCTTCTATGCAAGTTCCTGGCATTCCTGATTAATTTTCTCAATTTTCTCTCATTCATGTTACATACAGCTCTCATGGCTTTTTTTTTTCACTTTTTCGCCTTGGCTTCTCTACACTTATCCTAAAGACTACGTCCATGGGCCAGAGCAGATTTTGATACCACCAGAGGAGAGGAAACCCTTCTGGTGCCAGTTTGATTGTAGGATCCACGTGTATTAAGGCATGATAGTCTTTCCCAACCTATGAGCTATGTCGCTAATTCGATATGGTGGCACAGTCTGTGGTTTCTCTTGCCTTGGCTGGAAAATGGTTATAAAGGTGCTCTGAATAGCTATGTAAACATACCTAAATATGTGAGCCGGGTATGTAAATATATGAGCTAGGAAAGTAAATATGCAAGTCTGGAAAGCAAATAGGAAAAAATGAAATGTAAATATGCCAGTCTGAAACGTAAATACTTGACAGTGGATTGTAAATATGTGAGCATGTAACGTATATATGTGAGCATGGAGCATGAATATATGCGGGAATGCAACAGTATGAAAGTTGTGAAAAAGAGTGACCACTTAATGTGAACCTTAAATGGGCTTAGCAGGGCCAACACGAGCACAGAACGGGTCTGCCTGAACTTGGCTCAGCCTGAAGCGAACAGAAAAAGAACAAGCTTCCATGGAGCTAAAATCGGTCTTCAAAATGCAGCGAGACGATCCTTAGCCAACTATGGAGGGAGTTACCGGCGCTCGAAGTGTCTCGAGGCGTCCGCCAGTGATACGGTAATGGAACTAGGATCGTGACTGCGGGCTACTGAAGTTACCCGTGCAATACATCTCTTCCTAGTCTGTCATTGGAGGCCGTATATGGCTGAGTCGGCCGGCGGCGGTGGGCAGTAGCCGACCGCAGCACTAGCCGCACGGCGCTACTACCACAAGCGCTAGACGCACGCAAGTACTATACTCGCTTAACCACTCCTGTTCGTCCACGCGTGCATCTTCCACACATCCCTTTCTCCACCTCCTCCTCCTCTTCCTCTCTCTCTTCCTGCTCATCGCCTCTCTCCCTCAAAGTAGGACGGAGCGACTACGTAGTAGGAAGATTTAATGAATGAGTGAGGGAACAATGGAAACTCATGATGAGTGAAAATATATGGAGACTAAATGTAATGCTGAATGGAAGAGAATGATCACTAAGAGGAAAAGAGGAAAGGCATAGCACTGAGTCAGTCTAGCCAGAAGTGTAGACAGAGGTAAAAGCAAACACCGAGACGAAGACTTCAGCAAGTGACCGAACGACAACTCCAGCTAGCTTCTGAGACGACGACTCCAGCAAGCTACGGAATAACTCCAGCCAGTGACTAACACAACGACTCCAGCCAGTGACTGAGACGACAACACTAGCAAGCTACTGAGAGAACAACTCTAGCAAGCTACTGAGACAAGATTCCGGCCAACTATTGACATGGTAACAACAGGCATTACTGAACCAACACTGTGAAAGTGACAAAATTACGAAACGTTCAGTTATCGGGAGAAGAAACGTCCAAGTATTCTGAAGAAGAAGTCCCCATTATAACTAACAAAGTCTCCACCAGTAGCCACCCAGGAAGAGAATGAAGATAACATAAGAAGAAACACTGCAGCAGGCCTACTGGCCCATACTAGACAAGTCGCAGTGCATGCATGGAAAAATCAAGAAAGGTTGAAGTGAGAAATAAAACAGAATGGGAAAGAATAAAAAAAAGGGGGGGAGGCGAAGGAAGATACGAAGAGGAAGAAGAAAGAACAAAAGGACACAGTAAGGAGGCAAAAAACTGAGAGGAGGAAGATGGCAGAGTGATAAACAGTGGAGAATGACAGAAAGAAGAGGATAAGCCAAGATGCTGGCAGGACCGAACATAAAGGTGAAGAGATAAGGAAAAATCATGATAATAAATCACATTTATCTACGACAATCTGTTCTTTATTTATAAGCTCATCCGTCTGTGTTACAGTGTAATGGTGGACAATGTGATAAAATATAGTACGAATATAGTGTAATTACAAGGCAACGAATAGACGAGCAGGGAATATTCCTCCAGCAGGGAATATTCCTCTAGCAGGGAATATTCCTCCAGCAGGGAATATTCCTCCAGCAGGGAATATTCCTCCAGCAGGGAATATTCCTCCAGCAGGGAATATTCCTCCAGCAGGGAATATTCCTCTAGCAGGGAATATTCCTCCAGCAAGGAATATTCCTCTAGCAGGGAATATTCCTCCAGCAGGGAATATTCCTCCAGCAGGGAATATTCCTCTAGCAGGGAATATTCCTCCAGCAGGGAATATTCCTCCAGCAGGGAATATTCCTCCAGCAGGGAATATTCCTCTAGCAGGGAATATTCCTCCAGCAGGGAATATTCCTCTAGCAGGGAATATTCCTCTAGCAGGGAATATTCATCTAGCAGGGAATATTCATCTAGCAGGGAATATTCCTCCAGCAGGGAATATTCCTCCAGCAGGGAATATTCCTCCAGCAGGGAATATTCCTCCAGCAGGGAATATTCCTCCAGCAGGGAATATTCCTCTAGCAGGGAATATTCCTCCAGCAGGGAATATTCCTCCAGCAGAGAATATTCCTCCAGCAGAAAATATTCCTCCAGCAGGGAATATTCCTCCAGCATGGAATATTCCTCCAGCAGGGAATATTCCTCCAGCAGGGAATATTCCTCTAGCAGGGAATATTCCTCTAGCCGGGAATATTCCTCCAGCAGGGAATATTCCTCCAGCAGGGAATATTCCTCCAGCATGGAATATTCCTCCAGCAGAGATGATTCCTCCAGCAGGGAATATTCCTCCAGCAGGGAATATTCCTCCAGCAGGGAATATTCCTCCAGCAGGGAATATTCCTCCAGCAGGGAATATTCCTCCAGCAGGGAATATTCCTCTAGCAGGGAATATTCCTCCAGCAGGGAATATTCCTCCAGCAGGGAATATTCCTCCAGCAGGGAATATTCCTCTAGCAGGGAATATTCCTCTAGCCGGGAATATTCCTCCAGCAGGGAATATTCCTCCAGCAGGGAATATTCCTCCAGCATGGAATATTCCTCCAGCAGAGATGATTCCTCCAGCAGGGAATATTCCTCCAGCAGGGAATATTCCTCCAGCAGGGAATATTCCTCCAGCAGGGAATATTCCTCCAGCAGGGAATATTCCTCCAGCAGGGAATATTCCTCTAGCAGGGAATATTCCTCCAGCAGGGAATATTCCTCCAGCAGGGAATATTCCTCTAGCAGGGAATATTCCTCCAGCAGGGAATATTCCTCCAGCAGAGAATATTCCTCCAGCAGAGAATATACCGAGGAACATTTCGTCAGTAGGAAATATTTTCACTAGCTGGAATATTTTCTGCCGTTATCACCTCTGAACTGACTATCAGCACTAACAGCCTGAAAGATCACACACTGACACAACTAATGACTGTTCAACTTCCCGGAAAACCATGAAGAACTCATCGTAAAATCATTAATTATTGATTATGTCAGTTGAAAATGACATCAAGAAATAAAATATAGTTACTGTGTGTGTGTGTGTGTGTGTGTGTGTGTGTGTGTGTGTGTGTGTGTGTGTGTGTGTGTGTGTGTGTGTGTGTGTGTGTGTGTGTGTGTGTAAAGTAACCATCACAGGGAATTCCAGGAAGGATTACAAGTGTCAAGTCACTCACGAGCCTTTAGAACTCAACTCTCCATTCACACTCCAACAGCTCTCTACTTTTTTCTCTCTCTCTCTCTCTCTCTCTCTCTCTCTCTCTCTCTCTCTCTCTCTCTCTCTCTCTCTCTCTCCCCCCCATTTTTCCCTCTCTTCATTCTTCCCTCCCTTCATTCTTCCCCTCCTCCTTTGTTCCCCTCCTCCTTTCTTCCTTTCCTCCTTTCTTCCCTTCCTCCTTTCTTCCCTTCCTCCTTTCTTCCCTTCCTCCCTTCCTTCTTTCCTCGACACCTGAGCAAAAAAAATTCCCACCCCTACAGTATCATAACCCTTAACACCATTAACATTAAAAATACAATAAAAATCAGAGCAAAATCATTAAACTGAAAAACACAAACACGAGCTAAACATCATATCTGTCAAGACATTAACACAAGTATCAACCTAATTTCAATACGGAGAATACCCATGACAATACTCGTCCAGTTTACATCTCAGCACCGTCATCCAAACCAATTATCCTTCCACAGTTAGATCCATACTGTCCCGAGCACCAGTATATGAATACCGAGAGTATGTACCTCCATGTATATACGCTGAAAGTTTAATTAACTATATTTTAGGAGTCAGAATATCCTTGAATGGTGGTATATACGTTCCGGTCAGACTACACAGTTAGTTATCTTTTAAAGCGCCTCTGTTGAGAGGGTTTTTTTTTAAATGAGATTGGAAAAAAAGGGCTTTAAAAAACCCAACAGTACTTGAAAAGGCCTTCAAAGCTGTGCCTTTCAATTATATTAACTAAAAAAAACGCATATATGTAACAGCTTTATAAAAAATGAAAGCTTATTGTATATGCATTTATGAATTACTTGATTTTTTTTTTAGAAAAAGTCTCGTCTTTTAAAGAGTTTTCTCTCTCTGTGTTGCAGTTGATGTTTACGATGTTGTAGATTAGAAAGTTATGTTAGGAGGATCTGTTAGGAGGATCTGTTAGGAGGATCTGTTAGGAGGATCTGTTAGGAGGATCTGTTAGGAGGATCTGTTAGGAGGATCTGTTAGGAAGATCTGTTAGGAAGATCTGTTAGGAGGATCTGTTAGGAGGATCTGTTAGGAGGATCTGTTAGGAGGATCTGTTAGGAGGATCTGTTAGGAGGATCTGTTAGGAGGATCTGTTAGGAGGATCTGTTAGGAGGATCTGTTAGGAGGATCTGTTAGGAGGATCTGTTAGGAGGATCTGTTAGGAGGATCTGTTAGGAGGATCTGTTAGGAAGATCTGTTAGGAGGATCTGTTAGGAGGATCTGTTAGGAGAATCTGTTAGGAGAATCTGTTAGGAGGATCTGTTAGGAGGATCTGTTAGAAAGATCTGTTAGGAGGATCTGTTAGGAACATCTGTTAGGAACATCTGTTAGGAACATCTGTTAGGAACATCTGTTAGGAACATCTGTTAGGAACATCTGTTAGGAACATCTGTTAGGAACATCTGTTAGGAACATCTGTTAGGAACATCTGTTAGGAACATCTGTTAGGAACATCTGTTAGGAACATCTGTTAGGAACATCTGTTAGGAACATCTGTTAGGAACATCTGTTAGGAACATCTGTTAGGAACATCTGTTAGGAACATCTGTTAGGAACATCTGTTAGGAACATCTGTTAGGAACATCTGTTAGGAACATCTGTTAGGAACATCTGTTAGGAACATCTGTTAGGAACATCTGTTAGGAACATCTGTTAGGAACATCTGTTAGGAACATCTGTTAGGAACATCTGTTAGGAACATCTGTTAGGAACATATGTTAGGAAGATCTGTTAGGAAGATCTGTTAGGAAGACAGCTTTAAATTAGGTTCACGATGGATCCAAACGTAGTGCTACCGACAACAGGAGAAGAAAATACAAGTTTGTCTCTGAGTGGAACTTTATCAATTATTACTCCATAAATCACTACTGTGTGACAAGATGGTATCTCGATAAAATTGGTAAAGCTGGTCGATAGTAGTCGAAAGGCGGAGCTAGGAGCTATGACTCAACCTATGAAAATTTAGTTAGGAGGGTACATTCTTGCTCACACACACACAAGTTGTCAGGAAGTAGAACAATCTGGAGAGTGATGTAGTGGTGGCAGGATCCATGCATATCTTTATGAAAGGTTACGATAAAGCTCATGGAACAGAGAGAGTGGACCTAGTAGTAACCAGTAAAGAGGCGGAGCCAGGAGCTATGAATCAACCCCTGCAACCACAAATAGGCAAGTACAATTATATTACACACACACACACACACACACACACACACACACACACACACACACACACACACACATTGCAGCGAATCAATTATCAGCAGCAGTGCATTAATTTATTCTTGATTACGCTGGTTGCAACTAACGCATTCCACGTCTCTTTCGTGTTCCATCAACCTTCAATATTCATCAACACTTTAACATCAACGGACACACACGTATGTGACTTGTTACGTTGAATTTATATACTCTGTGTATATACAACAGAGGAGCAGAGAACAAAAATATTGTACTGTAATTTCTTGAGGCCATTTAAGTGGCTGAAACACTCATTGATTGCGAGGGGAACACAAGACAATAGCAGTCAAAGTCTTGCAAATGATCATGCAACATAACAGCCATCACTACTTGGTGTTGCTCTGACCACAACACTACACTAACTAGCGTCAAAGTGATCCTGCAACCGCGTAAGACGACACTAGTCAGCTAGCAATTAGGTGTTGCTGAAATCATGCAACACCAGCTAGCCTACCAGGTGTTGCTGAGATCACGCAAAACTGGCTACCCATCTGTTGCTACTTGGACCACACAACACTAGCCACCCACCTGCTGCTACTGGGACCACACAACACTAACCACCCACCCACCTGTTGTTACTATGACAACACAACACTAGCCACTCTCCTGTTGCTACAGGGACCACAGAACACTAGCCACCCACGTGTTGCTACTGGGACCACACAACACTAGGCACCCACCTATTGTTACTATGGCCACACAACACTAGCCACCCACCTGTTGTTACTGGGACCACACAAGGCAGTGCAACACTGGCACAAGCAACACTGAAGGTAGTTAACAAGAGATCAATTCAGAGGTCGGCTCTTTGACGGCTAAATATGGAGGAACCCACCGCTAATATTTGCTTATCCCATGCTCGATACCTCTACCACATCTCTCTCTCTCTCTCTCTCTCTCTCTCTCTCTCTCTCTCTCTCTCTCTCTCTCTCTCTCTCTGAAACAGACATATCACATCTCAAATACGTACACACATGATTACTTATACACACACACACACACACACACACACACACACACACCAGATATAGGTGAGTACACACACAATTACGAGGATCTGACAGAGTAGCGACAATGAAATGCCAGGCACAGGGTCGAGAAGCATAAATAGGAGCTAAGAACACAGACGAGCCACGGAGATATTAGTAAACACTTTTTTTTCATCTAAAGGTGATAAGTACAATGAGAAGGATGGGGAAGTATCATGAGTAAAGATCAGGCCCAGAAGACTAGAAATAAGCCAGAAAATTATAGTAATAAACGAGGCCAGGGGATATAAATTGATCCCTGTATCCACAAGTAGGTGAGCGCAGGCAGGTGAGCGCAGGCAGGTGAGCGCAGGCAGGTGAGCACAGGCAGGTGAGCACAGGCAGGTGAGCTCACTCTCAGACCAGCAGACTCGACACAAGTCTCGCTGTCTCTGCTGACCGCCGTCTATCACCCGTCAATCTTAATTGGTTATTCAAATAGCATTCTTTTACAACTAAGACATTAGGGCCACCTTCCTATCTCCCGCTGCTGCTGGAGGAGTTTGTACAGTGTTGTCTGCCCCAGATAAACGCCGTAGCCCCACCTCCAGCGTTTTCTGGTGGGCTCCATGGCCCACCACATCTAGGAAGGTGGTGGTAGAGGGACTCATAGCCCACCACAACTAGAAAGGTGGTAGTGATGGGCCTCATAGCCCACAACAACTAGCAGGATGGTGGTAGTGGGTCTTATAGTCATCTACCACAACTAGCAGGATGGTGGTAGTTGGTCTAATAGCCAACTGCAACAACTAGCAGGATAGTCTTAGTGGGTCTAATAGCCAACTACCAGCAGCAGCAGAATCTGAAGAGCTGTTAAACTGATTTTGCGAAGATTGTTAAAATATCATAGAAAATGAGATTAGATTACGCAAGTATGCCTTGCCAGCATCCCCTTTGTGTATACCCTGCCAATATCCCCTTCGTGTATACCCTGCCAATATCCCCTTTCTTGTATACCCTGCCAATATTCCCTTCGTGTATACCCTGCCAACATCCCCTTCGTGTATACCCTGCCAACATCCCCTTCGTATATACCCTGCCAACATCCCCTTCGTATATACCCTGCCAACATCCCCTTCGTGTATACCCTGCCAACATCCCCTTCGTGTATACCCTGCCAACATCTCCTTCGTGTATACCCTGCCAACATCCCCTTCGTGTATACCCTGCCAACATCCCCTTCGTGTATACCCTGCCAACATCCCCTTCGTGTATACCCTGCCAACATCCCCTTCGTGTATACCCTGCCAACATCCCCTTCGTGTATACCCTGCCAACATCCCCTTCGTGTATACCCTGCCAACATCCCCTTCGTGTATACCCTGCCAACATCCCCTTCGTGTATACCCTGCCAACATCTTCGTGTATACCCTGCCAACATCCCCTTCGTGTATACCCTGCCAACATCCCATTCGTATATACCCTGCCAACATTCCCTCCTCCCTCAAATCTTGTCAACATTACCCCTCCCTGTCAAAGTTCCTGACCAGCACCTCCATGACCAGTCAACATTCCACTAATCTCTTAAACTAAGCTTTTCAAAATGTAACCCCCAGCTATCCAGGGCCACCCTAGCAAATTATGCTTCGTGAAATATTCGTGTAAACTGTACTGTATATCCAGGTCCAAGTCTCATCTGAGACTTGGACCTTCCTAGCATTTGCCAGTAGGCCTGCGGTAGTGCTCCTTTATGTTCCATGGTCCCGTGGATATCAAAACGTAAGACCCGCGTCCAGAGACTTCTCCCCTGACGAATTTTCTTTTTTTTATCGTGTTTTACGTCTAACATACCTTTCTAACTTTCCGCTAAATAAATTTCTAAGGAATTAAGTTCATTGGGATTATTAACCTGGGAAGGTTAACCACGTAGGTTAACCCAGTGAAGTCGATGCGTCATAAGGGACTATCTGTCTTATTTCCATTGTGTCCCGTAGCTTCATCGCTAGCGCACTCATTTCACACACTGAGGTCCGGGGTTCGAATCTCCTCCTCTATGGCTGGAAAACATTAGGGACGTTCCATAAGACACTTGCTGTCCCTGTCCCTGTTCACCCATCAGTTTAAAATGGGTACCTGGGTGTTATTCGAATGGTGTGGGCCGCATCCTGGGACAAAACTGACCTAATTTGCCCGAAATGCTCAGCATAACAAGCAGCTTTCTATACAGTAGTATGTCATTGATGTCAGCTATGTCCTTGTACATGTACTTGTAGTAAATTAAGATATTATTAAATTATTATTAATCTTCTCCCCCAGGATGCGACCCACTGCTGTGGGTTGCATCCTGGGGGAGAAGACCGATCCCTCACACACACACTGAGGTACCGAGCATCTTTCACCCGTGCTGAGGAACGATGCTCGGTCCCTCAGTATGTGAGCTGAGGACGCATCAACTGAGCCACGAACGCCCATACATCACATGACATACATCTTTGCAACCTCAGCCCTCAACCCATCATCGTCAATCAATCGTTCAATGAACACGCTGTACATTAACCCCCCAAATTGAACAGCTTTCGTTGACACTATATCCAATCACTGTCAAATCGAATACGTTAAACACTTAACCACTTGAACGATACTTCCGCTAACAAGGTGATTCCCATAATTTTGAACAATCCATTTCAATATCCTCCTTTAGTTTATACGCTGAACACTACACAGGTACAAAGAGGAAGACGATGAGGGGGACGATGAGGGGAACGAAGAGGGAGTGGAAAGAGGGGCCTGGTTACCTGGAGGTTACCTGTAGCCCCTTGCAGAGGTCATCTGTTGCATCAAATGAACCTTCTTATAATGTACGGATTCACTATTTCACTTATCTCCTTAAAAATATTCTCTAGATTTTTTAATTCTCATTGTTGTTGTCGTCAATAACACTGTTTCTCCAAGCCTGTGTTTTGTTTTCTTGGTTTGCTTTTATAACTTCACATTGAGAGAAGTGCGCAGTGTACACTAATAACAGAGAGAGAAGGATGGGTTGAGCATGACCATTTATATACCTAAGGTGTAGGAAAAGAGGTGCAGGGCAACGAAGGATGCACAAACGTGCAGAAGAGGCCTTTATTGCGAAATCCAAAACGTTGTCATAACATCTTCATTACCCTCGGCAGCTCTCTCCTATATTAAAGTGCAGGGAAGTCAGCCACGCCAATTCCCCCACACGATACAATCTATTATCCATCTGCTCAACGGTGCATTGTGATGCTTCGACCTTCCCATACATGGACCTCCCTTGACGATGAAAGCTCGCATTTAATTTATCAACATCGACAGAAGCGTAGAACAGCCTAGCAGAGAAACCTCGTGGTCAACACTGTTACTTCTAGCAGTTGAGGAGTTGTTACACTGTCATTTCTCCCAGATGACTTCCAACAGTATGAGAGTTTCTCACACATTTGCGTGGTAGTGTTTCTCTGAATGTTGCTGATCACAATAGTTAACACACAGGTACCTATGCTTACTGCTAAGTGAACAGGGGAAACATGCAAGGAGAATTGCCTATACGTTTCGCCTAGTCTGAGATCGAACCTCCAGACCTTTTGGTTTTGCGCCCATTGCTTCAGCCACTTGACTTTATACACACAGTAGATATTAGATACCTGGATATAAATTAACTAAGAGGAGAGAACTGGTTTCCCACTGAGAAACATTTTTCAGAATTTCTGGACAATAAGAGCCAATCTTTCTGCCTGAGCTTCAGATTCTTGGAAACTACTGTGCTCCTCACCAACTCCAAGGCTGAGGGACTGATTATCTCATCTTTTGTATATTGTTCTACAGTCTTCACTTTATGTCTTTGTATCGTATTGATAAAGCCACTGGTTGGCGAAACATCTACAAATAAAAAAAAACCCAGATGTTGCACATGCATTTAATTCCTGTCCTGGGTTCAGCTGGCCACAGCTGGCTATAGTTGTGGTCGCTGAGTTTCCATTGCTGGAGATTTTTTAATGGATTTGCGACAGAATTATAAGTAACATGGAGGAGGGAAGGGAAAAAATAGCATATTTTCTCTTGCTCCAGCAACTTATCAACAACACTGAACACCCTGCTTTAACTACTTCCGGTCCGCACTCAGGCACAATTACGGCTAGTTATTATCGGGCAGAAAAGCGCGAGACCCGTGAGGGTCACTCGCCGGGTCAGCGGGAAGAATTACCAGGGATAACAAAATATAACATACATATAATAATCCTCGTGGATTGCTAGCAAATAACTGCTACACTTCAAGACGCGATAAACCCGCGAGGGGTCATTCAAGGCAAGACGTGGTGGATAGACTATCCTGGGTGTGCGCAGTCACCCTGTGAGTGATCGCCTTCCTTCCTGGGGTCTACCAGGAGAGTGTTCCGGGTAGATTCCAGACGAGGCCTCCAGGTGGATGGCCTGGTCAACCAGATAGTTGGTGCTAGCCGCACAAATTCCAGACTGTTTATTCTTGACAGTTGCGTGCGTGTGTGTGTGTGTGTGTGTGTGTGTGTGTGTGTGTGTGTGTGTGTGTGTGTGTGTGTGTGTGTGTGTGTGTGTGTGCGCGCGCGCGCAATACTTGTGCAAGTGAGTGAAGTTGAAATGTTACATTAAGGAAACTGAAAAATTGTTGTGTGTTGCTCACCCAGTAACTATTTTACACGGTGTTAAGAATGTCTGTAATTATCTTAGTTACCCTCAAGTTCACACATATTAAGTGTTTTCCAGGGTCTTCATTATTTTCCAAGTGTTTTCCTGGGGTTTTCACTATTTTCCAGGTGTTTTCCTGGGTCTTCACTATACTTAAAGCTTTTTCCTGGGGTTTTCACTATATTAAAATTAGTTTCCTGGGGTCTTCACTATATTCAAAGTGTTTTTATGGGGTCTTCACTATATTCGAAGTGTTTTCCTGGGGTCTTCACTATGTTTGAAGGTCTTCCCAAGGTGTTTATCCCGGCGTCAACTTTGAAATAAGGATGAACAAGCTTCGTAGATTTAAGATTGCAGGTACATATTTTTACTCTTGTTTCCTGTTATTTTCTACATCAGCTGTCTGAAAACATGTGTTGTAGACATCTTTTATGTCAGCTGTTTGACATGTTTCTGACATGTAACAGACACACACATATTACACTCTGATTAGAGAGAGAGAGAGAGAGAGAGAGAGAGGTGGAAGGCGTGTGCACACAAGCAAGGAGAATGTGTGGGTCGTCACTGACATCATTATGATAACAAATATGTATAAATCGTGGGTGTCACCGGAGAGAGGTAGGTGTATGTGTGTGTATTCACCTAATTGTGGTTGCAGGTGTCGAGTCATAGTTCCAGGTCGTGTGTATGTGCTCTAAGTAATCTGTAATAATTTGTGGTTGCTGAAATTGAACTCTAGCTCCTAGGATCCGTCACTTCATCTTACATTTACATTTGAATGCATGTATGGAGCATCGAAAAACAAGCGACGAAACAAAATGAAAAAACTACGAATGTTAATAACTACCTACATTCAGAACTCCTGATGAAGTACTGTAGTAGCGTGAAAGGCCTTGAGATGCGTATAACTTCCCTTCTATGGATTTTTTTTAGATGTGTGGAGTTTACCTCTACTTTCTGCCCTAATGTGAAATTCTCTCACCTCCAATGAATTTATTTTTTCTTTATTTTCTCTCGATAAAGCCACGAGCAGTAAGGTCCACTCTGAAGAATGTTTGGTTACAGGGAAATATCGAAAATTTTCCGAGTCCAGAATGCAGCCTTTGAGAACCTCCTGTCTGTTTACCAGCAACTTCTGAGGTCTGACAGTGGCAAAGTCATGGTCCTCGAGTAACTCTTCAACACCAGTCTATCAGTCCATGTACATCATCCACTCTGACGTCACCCATTCATCCATCATTCACTCTGACATCACCCATTCATCCATCACCCACTCTTACGTCATCCATCCATCACACCCTCTTACGTTTTGTGGTCATAGTTATTATATTGTTTTTTCTTGAGCCGCGTTTATCAACAGTAGCAATATGTATTATCTCTAGTGGATGTAAAATGATGGGTGGTGGTGGTGGTGGTGGTGGTGGTGGTGGTGATGGTGGTGGTGGTGATTGTGGTGATGGTGGTGGTGGTGATTGTGGTGATGGTGATGATGGTGATGGTGGTGGTGGTGATGGTGGTGATGGTGGTGGTGGTGGTGGTGGTGGTGGTGGTGGTGATGGTGGTGGTGGTGGTGGTGGTGATGGTGGTGGTGGTGATGGTGGTGGTGGTGATGGTGGTGGTGGTGGTGATGGTGGTGATGGTGGTGGTGGTGGTGGTGATGGTGGTGATGGTGGTGATGGTGGTGATGGTGATGGTGGTGATGATGGTGGTGATGGTGGTGGTGATGGTGGTGGTGGTGATGGTGGTGATGGTGGTGGTGGTGATGGTGGTGGTGGTGATGGTGGTGGTGGTGGTGATGGTGGTGGTGACGGTGGTGGTGATGGTGGTGGTGACGGTGGTGGTGATGATGGTGGTGGTGACGGTGGTGGTGATGATGGTGGTGGTGACGGTGGTGGTGATGATGGTGGTGACAGTGGTGGTGATGATGGTGGTGGTGACGGTGGTGGTGATGGTGGTGGTGACGGTGGTGGTGATGATGGTGGTGGTGATGGTGGTGGTGATGATGGTGGTGGTGACGGTGGTGGTGATGATGGTGGTGGTGACGGTGGTGGTGATGATGGTGGTGGTGGTGATGGTGGTGACGGTGGTGGTGATGATGGTGGTGGTGACGGTGGTGGTGACGGTGGTGGTGGTGGTGGTGGTGGTGATGTTGGTGATGGTGTTGGTGATGGTGGTGATGGTGGTGTTGGTGATGGTGGTGGTGGTGGTGGTGACGGTGATGGTGGTGGTGGTGGTGACGGTGATGGTAGTGACGGTGATGGTGGTGGTGATGATGGTGGTGATGTTGGTGATGCTGGTGTTGGTGATGCTGGTGTTGGTGATGCTGGTGTTGGTGATGGTGTTTGTGGTGTTGGTGATGGTGGTGGTGATGTTGATGGTGGTGGTGGTTATGTTGATGGTGGTGGTTATGGTGGTGATGTTGATGGTGGTGGTGGTAATGGTGGTGATGTTGATGGTGGTAATGGTGGTGATGATGGTGGTGGTGGTAATGGTGGTGATGTTGATGGTGGTAATGGTGGTGATGATGGTGGTGGTGGTAATGGTGGTGGTGGTGATAATGGTGGTGGTGGTGGTGGTAATGGTGGTGGTGGTGGTGGTGGTAATGGTGGTGGTGGTAATGGTGGTGGTGGTGGTGGTAATGGTGGTGGTGGTGGTGGTAATGGTGGTGGTGGTGGTAATGGTGGTGGTGGTAATGGTGGTGGTGATGTTGATGGTGGTGGTGGTAATGGTGGTGGTGGTAATGGTGGTGGTGGTGGTGGTAATGGTGGTGGTGGTGATGTTGATGGTGGTGGTGATAATGGTGGTGGTTGTGGTAATGGTGGTGGTGGTGGTAATGGTGGTGGTAATGGTGGTGGTGGTAATGGTGGTAATGGTGGTGGTGGTGGTGGTAATGGTGGTGGTGGTGGTGGTAATGGTGGTGGTGGTGGTGGTAATGGTGGTGGTGGTGGTGGTGGTAATGGTGGTGGTGGTGGTGGTAATGGTGGTGGTGGTGGTGGTGGTAATGGTGGTGGTGGTGGTGGTAATGGTGGTGGTGGTGGTGGTGGTAATGGTGGTGGTGGTGGTGGTGGTGGTGGTGGTGGTGGTGGTAATGGTGGTGGTGGTGGTGGTGGTGGTGGTGATGGTAATGGTGGTGGTGGTGGTGGTGGTGGTAATAGTGGTGGTGGTGGTGGTGGTGGTGGTGGTGGTGGTGGTAATGGTGGTGGTGGTAATGGTGGTGGTGGTGGTGGTGGTGGTGGTGGTGGTAATGGTGGTGGTGGTGGTGGTGGTGGTGATGTTGATGGTGGTGGTGATGTTGATGGTGGTGGTGGTGGTGATGTTGATGGTGGTGGTGATGATGGTGGTGGTGATGTTGGTGGTGGTGATGGTGGTGGTGATGGTGGTGGTGGTGATGGTGGTGGTGATGTTGATGGTGGTGGTGATGTTGGTGGTGGTGATGTTGGTGGTGGTGGTGATGTTGGTGGTGGTGGTGATGGTGGTGGTGGTGATGTTGGTGGTGGTGGTGATGTTGGTGGTGGTGGTGATGTTGGTGGTGGTGGTGATGTTGGTGGTGGTGGTGATGTTGGTGGTGGTGGTGGTGATGGTGGTGGTGGTGATGTTGGTGGTGGTGGTGATGTTGGTGGTGGTGGTGATGTTGATGGTGGTGGTGGTGATGTTGGTGGTGGTGGTGATGTTGATGGTAGTTGTAATGGTGGTGGTGATGTTGATGGTGGTAATGGTGGTGGTGGTGGTAATGGTGATCGTGATGGTGGTGGTGGTGGTAATGGTGATCGTGATGGTGGTGGTGGTGGTAATGGTGATCGTGATGGTGGTGGTGGTGGTGGTGATGGTGGTGGTGGTGATGGTGGTGGTGGTGATGATGATGGTGATGGTGGTAATGGTGATGGTGGTGGTAATGGTGATCGTGATGGTGGTGGTGGCAGTGGTGGGGAATCAACACTGGTGGTGCTAATAATAAATCTCACTCACCAACAGGTATCCCCAGATGCAAAGAAGAAAAAAACATTAGCGCAAATAATGGTATAGCTATTTTCAGGTAGTTAGATGGATAAATTACTCCTGTGACCGGAACGATCCACTTAACATTATTATCTGCACTACATATCCAAATTAACAAAAAGCGCTCAAGTTACTCGACAAAACTGATAAAACACCATGACATTAAAATCTGTGGTTAGTGGTTCATGATTATTATTATACCTGTAACATACATGTGCCAGGTTTCCAGAGTAGTTTCGCTCCTGCATTCCGGCCTTATACCAGAAGTTACCTTCTTCACCTGGAGATAATAATTACATAGATACATTTCGGCCGTTACGAGAGCCGAGGAAAGTATACCTCTTTTTCACAACCCCAGCCCCACCTCGTTGCACGCGAAAGGATTAGTGCCGAGTGCGGCACAAGTTTTTAATGTAGTTAAATATTAGCTTTAGAGATTTGATGCGAATCGGAAGAGTAATTCATAAAATGAGATTCCCTTCAGAATAAAATGGCGAATTAGGATACACACACAGCCCAAAACTAATTTAAACCTCCATCCACTAAAAAAAAAAAAACAGCTTTGAAAGTTTGAAGCCAATCTGAAAATACATTCTCTAGCAACTGCTCTGAATCCAACGATTCAAATATGTTTAACACTGCTATTCTAATTTCAAATTTGCAACTACGCATCATTCTCTTACTAAATACTACAACAACATTAATGTTTTGCAGCCGATTAATAATTGTCTTCTTTAGTTACTAAACGGTTACGAATATCATAAATTATGTATTTAGCAAAACTGGCAGATTGAGTCCAGTTTAGCCCAGTAGTGACGCGAAAATGGCATTTAAAGCAACACACCAGCGCTGATAGTTTCAAGCCAATCAGAAGAGCCATTCTCCAGCAATTTCACAGATTATATTAACTGCAAGCTCTTTCCAACTATATTAGTGTATTAATAAATTTGTGCCATTAAATTGTGAAGTAATTCAGTTAGGTTTAACGTGAATTAATGGGATGACAACTCACACCATTTTACACCCAAAATTTACAAAAATAAGACCTGTACATTCCAGTAGCAATCCTGAGCCTCTTCTAATTAGGATACACCAATTATGAAGGTTTGAAGACGATCGAAAGAGGCTTTCTCAAGTTATCGCAGAGATGTGAACTATTAGGAATGGGATGCATGACACTTCATAGACGACACCCAGGCATGACACTGCCCAGACGACACCCCAGGCATGACACTGCCCAGACGACACCCCAGGCATGACACTGCCCAGACGACACCCCAGGCATGACACTGCCCAGACGACACCCCAGGCATGACACTGCCCAGACGACACCCCAGGCATGACACTGCCCAGACGACACCCCAGGCATGACACTGCCCAGACGACACCCCAGGCATGACACTGCCCAGACGACACCCCAGGCATGACACTGCCCAGACGACACCCCAGGCATGACACTGCCCAGACGACACCCCAGGCATGACACTGCCCAGACGACATCCTCATTACAGTAGACCAACGCTGAAAATTTCAAGCTGATCGGATAAAGCGTTCTCAAGTTAAAAGCTAAAGTTTGGAGATACCTAATAATAATAATAATAATAATAATAATAATAATAATAATAATAATAATAATAATAATAATAATTAGTAGTAATAGTAGTAGTAGAAATAACAGCAACCATGTATTTTCAGACAATTTTTTTCCATCCAGAGTACTCAAATTCCTACATCACTAAGATATTGGGTACAGCTTCAAAGAGACTTGTAACGGGACTTGTGACCCTGACTACACATACATACCGACATCTACTTGGCTATGCCGTGTGCACGCTGGCTGCTGAAAACATTATAAATTTCCTAGACACCAGCTGTGTGGCCAGCTAGCTGAGGTTTAAGAGATGTATCCTGAAGTTAAATCGCAAGAAATGGTATAAAATACCGGAACAATGGTATAAGAGAGAAATGAAATGATGCAGTGCTTTACTGGAGAAACTCTCTCATAGTCACTGTGCTGGGCGAAACGTCGATTATGAAAACACACACAATACTGTATTTGTGTGTTTTCCTACCCCCCAATGTGCCGTTCTTAAACGATAATTTTATGGATAACTAAAGTATAATGAACATTTCTCTGTGCTCAATGACACACATGGAGGCAGAAACACAGAAGCTTAATTGGTCTGTATATTTCGACCTCCTCCTGGGATCCCCTTCAGAAGGAGATCGATAATTGATATATTTACCAATTGGCAGAATAACAAGTTACTTGCTACCTAACTAATACTATAATTTGAAAACTGTCATATTGGAACAGTGGGGAAAAAATCGACACTAAACCAAGCCGTGTGTTCCCATCTGCTGTTCCCACTCACGCACAAACACGAAAATGAAAAGAAAACTAACAGTAATCAAGATGACCAAAAAAACGCGAGAGGAACAACATCGGCAGTGTTTGCCAGCCTAGCAAATGGAAAAATTTACTTTAGAAATTTTAATGAGCAAGGTCTACTTCATAGCACTTGTTAGCCACATTATGTATAACGGATCTAGCATGCAGCTTCGAGGAACCCTCGTGAGCTAAACATAAATATGCTAGAGAAAGGAGCCTACTGGTGCACTGCTGACAACACTGAAGACAGACACGTTTCAGAACAATGCTTCATTGGAGGTAACGTTTCGATCTGACTTGGCAAAGCTCCACACAGAGAGAAACGTTGTTTTTAGCTTATTCACTACCAGACTGATATCTCTCAGTGCTGATGTTACCGTAAAGGTGCTGCTGTGACCCTAAAGGTGCTGGCTGGCGTTAAAAGTGCTCGTATTGTTCTTATGGTACTTGGGTGTCAAGTCTTCCCGTCCTTCGGGAAAATCACCTCTGCAATACTTGGATATTTAGTAGGTGAAGTTAAGGCTGCGAGGTTTGATGACATCTCTCGTGTATCAAGAATGTTCATGCACACTCCTAGATGTGTGGGCGCAGTACTGCATGATTAGCTGATTTTTTTTTTAGTAGTACCGGTACCTCCCAGCGGTTGCTTAGTGCCAGCGAGCCCTAGTACTGGTACTCCAGCAGTTGGTCAGTGATACCCCCCATTGGTACTCCAGTGATCGCTTAATCGCTGATAAACAATACTGGTACCGGCTTCTGAATCACTGATGTTACTCGATCATTACACCTTCACTGGTATACCAGCAGTTGCTCAGCAACTGATATTCAACCACTGGTACCACGCGAGCGGGTCATCGTATGACAGACCCTCGCCTAGAGAGTTTTCGAGCCGGAGATGCATTGACTTCGCGACAATGCGCCTTGGATGCTACTCACGCCGTGCTCATCAACCATCGTTAAAGGGAAGCCCGGTTTATCTTTGTGCGCAATTACTGACAAATTTCGTATGATGCGTTTTTTTGTACTCCGGTGGGAGAAGATGGTGGCTTTGAGACTAGATGCTGGGGAAGGGGGAGATGCTGCGGCACACGCGAAAACTAATCTAAATACCAAGCCATATATAGGCCACAGGCGGCACGGGGGAGCCTGCCGACGTGATCTGCCGCCCAGTTGCTGGTCCTGATAATTGTTAATCTGAAATTGCATGCTGCTGTACCTTATGCGTCCCGCTATGTGTGGCATTACACGCTTCCCCAGCCACCCTTCTCAGTGACCCAGTGCAACACTGCTCCCCGACACCCTCAGTAACCCAGTACAACACTGCTCCCCAGCCACCCTCCTCAGTGACCCAGTGCAACACTGCTCCCCAACCACCCTCAGTGACCCAGTGCAACACTGCTCCCCGACACCCTCAGTAACCCAGTACAACACTGCTCCCCAGCCACCCTCCTCAGTAACCCAGTACAACACTGCTCCCCAGCCACCCTCCTCAGTGACCCAGTACAACATTGCTCCCCAGCCACCTTCCTCAGTGACCCAGTGCAACACTGCTCCCCAGCCACCCTCAGTGACCCAGTGCAACACTGCTCCCCAGCCACCCTCCTCAGTAACCCAGTACAACACTGCTCCCCAGCCACCCTCCTCAGTGACCCAGTGCAACATTGCTCCCCAGCCACCTTCCTCAGTGACCCAGTGCAACACTGCTCCCCAGCCACCCTCAGTGACCCAGTGCAACACTGCTCCCCAGCCACCCTCCTCAGTAACCCAGTACAACACTGCTCCCCAGCCACCCTCCTCAGTGACCCAGTGCAACATTGCTCCCCAGCCACCTTCCTCAGTGACCCAGTGCAACACTGCTCCCCAGCCACCCTCAGTGACCCAGTGCAACACTGCTCCCCAGCCACCCTCCTCAGTAACCCAGTACAACACTGCTCCCCAGCCACCCTCCTCAGTGACCCAGTGCAACATTGCTCCCCAGCCACCTTCCTCAGTGACCCAGTGCAACACTGCTCCCCAGCCACCCTCCTCAGTAACCCAGTACAACACTGCTCCCCAGCCACCCTCCTCAGTAACCCAGTACAACACTGCTCCCCAGCCACCCTCCTCAGTGACCCAGTGCAACACTGCTCCCCCACCACCCTCCTCAGTGACCCAGTGGAACACTGTTCCTCAGCCACCCTCCTCAGTGACCCAGTGCAACACTGCTCCCCAGCCACCCTCCTCAGTAACCCAGTACAACACTGCTCCCCAGCCACCCTCCTCAGTGACCCAGTGCAACATTGCTCCCCAGCCACCTTCCTCAGTGACCCAGTGCAACACTGCTCCCCAGCCACCCTCAGTGACCCAGTGCAACACTGCTCCCCAGCCACCCTCCTCAGTAACCCAGTACAACACTGCTCCCCAGCCACCCTCCTCAGTGACCCAGTGCAACACTGCTCCCCCACCACCCTCCTCAGTGACCCAGTGGAACACTGTTCCTCAGCCACCCTCCTCAGTGACCCAGTGCAACACTGCTCCCCAGCCACCCTCCTCAGTAACCCAGTACAACACTGCTCCCCAGCCACCCTCCTCAGTGACCCAGTGCAACACTGCTCCCTCACCACCTCTGAAAACTTGCATCGACTAGACGACCAGACTATCTTTATTGAGATTACAACCCAGATAGGACCATTTTCTTTTAGTGGTAATATAATATCGCTTATTTAGATTGTATTCTTTACTTTGCTGTGTACATCTATATATAGAAATTGTAAACAAATGTGGTAATAATATATATAAATTTAGAGATTGTATTCTTTATTATTCTGTGTACAACTATATGAAATAATTGTAAAGTACGAAATGACTAATAGTTTTTTCTGTTTATATAACAGAGTTCAGTAGTGTCTGACAAAGACATTGTGAGCTCTGTAATACTATCTCTTGCGCTGCCGTTCACAGGATGAGCTGTTGGTGTATACCTACTAGCCGCTCTGGCAGTAAAACAAAAAAAACAAAAACTCAACATCTTCCTCACTGACCCAGTGCAACACTACTCCCTCTCCTTCCTGACCCAGTGCATCTCTACCCTCCCTTCCCACCTCCCTGACCCAGAGCAACACTATCCCTTCCCACTCCTCCATGGCTCTAGCCTAGCTTTAATCCCCTTTCCTTTTAAGATTTCTCCACGTTTATCTTTATATATATACACATATATATGCGTTTGTATTTAATATATATATATATATATATATATATATATATATATATATATATATATATATATAATATATAATATATATATATATATATAATATATATATATGTGTGTGTGTGTGTGTGTACAATTTCCTCTCACCCTCTCACATTCATTCCCTCTTCCTCTCGCTCCCGTCTTCCATATAATCCTATTCTCTCAAGCACTCATCACCCCGACTTCATTCCATCTTACAGTGCTGTCTCAGCCTGTCTGCTGCCTTTACATTATCTCCTCGCGTACGTTATACTGGAAAGTGTAAAGACTGGCGGAGCTGAGAGTCGCCTTATACTTTATACTCTCTAGTGACAACCTCATCTCTGAGCAAGTGAATCACTTCCAGACTGGATATTAGCGACCAAAGATGGAACCTTCCATCCTTTACCCCACCCCACCCCTTTCATCATTATTTTATTTCTTCTCTGCATGGGATACACTATCCCAAGAGATGATAATCCCAAAGTGACAATAACTCCAGTCATGTTTGAACGAAATCTTTGAGGCATAATGGGTATATAATGGAGTGGGATAATGGGTATTAGCCCCATTCTGCGTGATGGAATATAACGTGAAAATATAGCTCTGTTGCCGCCGTCTAAATATCACATAGAATATGGTATACCTGGAGGGTGTTTCGGAGATCAACGCCCCGCGGCCCAGTCCATGCCAGGGTCGTTACTGCCGGCCTCACGCAAACCGATGTATGAACTCTAGTCCGGATGATCAGGTACCGACTTTAGGGTTGTATCACACTACTGATACATCCAAGTGTTTAACATAAATCAACTCGGTTATCAGTATTATATCCAAGGAGAGTCGCCAAATCCTTAGGGGTCATACAGCACTTTGGGGAAATCGAAAATATTCATGTTTGTTCTGAGAAGAGGAGACGGTGGCTCCAGTGCCTTAGATCATAAGCCCTCCACCAGCATCAAGGCCTCCACTGAAAGGATCTGTTGATTCGGATTTTCGTGGGCAGATTCTAGTCCCGAGCGCATCAGAAGCCACTCACCAGCTCTCCTTGACATTATCTCAGTGACAGGCATATATGATTGTATTCTATGAATGATTGCTTTGTGAATGTGAGTCTCGAGAAGGCGGCCGAAATAATGTTGGTCAAATAAATCACGGTTTTAAGAATGACAAATGTATGAATGAATGCCAGAAGAATGATAAATTTATTATTGAATAAACGGGCAGATGAACGATGGAGATCACAGAAAGGATGTAATTCACAGAATAATCAATTTTCAATCAGCATTTACCGTAATCAGTTCATATGCAACTTACACTAAATGACCAAAAAAAAAAGATGTAGGTCTCTCTTATACAATCCTCTTGAGTTGTCCAGGATGCGAAACAACCGTAGGGGGAGGAGAATGATAGCTCTAGGCCTTTCCTGTTGCAATCAACACATCAGGAGCTTGCAAAGTTACAGAAAAAGGAGGATGCCCGAGCTAATACGATCCCAGAGAATGTATTCAACAGATTACTTCTGGGATTGTGTTAGCTCGGACATCCTTCCTTTTTCTTCAACTTTGAAAGTTCCTGATGATGTGTTGATTGCAACACGAAAGGCCTAAAGCTCTGATTCTACTCCCCCAGTGGTTTTCCATATACATACACACACATTATATATATATATATATATATATATATATATATATATATATATATATATATATATATATATATATATATATGCATAATGTGCGTGTGTGTGTGCGCGCGTGTGTAACCTTAATGCGATATTGTATTAGTGGCGTTGTGGTTTGCAATAATTAGTTTTGCTGACAATCGACAATCTAACCTAACATAACCACTTCTACTGCTGCTACTACTACTCCTACTGCTGCTGCTGCTACTACTACTACTACTACTGCTGCTGCTACTGCTACTACTACTACTACTACTACTACTACTGCTGCTGCTGCTGCTGCTGCTGCTGCTGCTGCTGCTGCTGCTGCTGCTACTACTACTACTAGTCTTCCTGTCTTCTCTGATCTTTTAGCTTACCTGTCACTTAATCTTTCAGGACTAGTCAAAACTTTAGCCTATTCTCACATATCAAGAAATTTGCTTAAAAAGTGTAAATGAAAATACCATCTTAGGCTTCAGGGGGACAAGTTCCTAATGACCAATTAAGAAGCAGGTTTGTAAATGAGATATGTAGAGCCAAGGATGCTGCCAGTACCGCGGGGGTTCACACGACCCATGTTTCAGATCTTCCACAATAGCATCCGAAAGTTAATCTGTTGGTCCTTTGATAAATGAAACAGTAGCATCAAAACTATTTACTTTGAAATCTTTAGTCATGTTGAGACCAATTAATTCATATATTAGATCAATGGTCCTGACATGAGACACAGACGCGGCCTAACAGTTGAGGTCAATATTTTGACTAACCATTTAGATACATTATAGACCGTAGATAGTTTTAAAATGCATATTAAATGAAGAATTAGATACCTGTGCAACATCTGTTTATCTGAAGACGTTTTGCCATCCAGTGACTATCAATACAAGGACACAATGTGAAGAAACGTCATTAAATAAAGATACCCAGATGTCGCACGTGTCTAATTATTCATTTTATCTGTATTTTATAATATTCATTAACAACTGCATATTAAATATGCCTGAGGGTATCCCTCGCAATATTCCTCACTGGGAAGTATTCGCTGCGATATTTCTCACATTCATATTAATTAGAAAATATATACACGCATTTATAATCTTTTTACTTAAAATGACCTAATGTAAAATGCCTAATATACGATTCCGCTGTGATCTTAGATCGTTTAGAAAGTGACGCACGAAAACTCACAAGGCAATGGTTGCTTGCTGACGGACCTGTCAGTCAGGTGTTACAACGCTGATTACAGTGCCAGTCAGGACACTAGACCGCAAGAGGGTCGTAGAGTAAAAGAAACATAAAATACAAAGGAGGAATATTTACACGCAACATTGCGGTATCGATCCACTAAGCAAGTCTTTACTTAAGTGCTTGCGCCGGCCCGGTCCTCCATGGACTGATATATACTTGTACTCAGAATGCTCAGGCTTCGTCTAATCTTTTACAAAAATGTTCCATGAAGGCAGCAATAACCTCAACAAGGCTGCCCCAGCGCTAATTCCATGTTACTGGAGATCTAGAGGCGATATTTTGCAACCCTTCTGTAATCATATATAATTCCATCCTCACACAACGCCAGCTGGACGTGGATCCTCAGCCAGGAAGATCACAGCATTCCCAGAGCTATGAAAGTTGGAGAGGAACCGATGTTGGTGGCGGTGGTGGGGATGTGTGACTTGGTGTTGGTGATATGTGGTGGTGTTGGTGATGTGTGGTGGTGGTGGTGATGTGTGGTGGTGGTGATGTGTAGTGGTGGTGGTGATGTGTAGTGGTGGTGGTGATGTGTGGTGGTGGTGATGTGTAGTGGTGGTGATGTGTAGTGGTAGTGGTGATGTGTGGTGGTGATGGTGCGTAGTGGTGATGGTGATGATGCGTGGTGGTGATGATGCGTGGTGGTGATGTGTGATGTTGGTAGTGGTAATGTGTGGTGGTGGGGGTGCTGCTGCTGGTGGTGTTGCTAGTGGTGGAGCTGGTGTTTGTTGTGATGCTGGTGGTAGTGATAGTGGTGGTGGTGGTTGGTGGTGGTGGTGGTGGTTGGTGATGGTGGTAGTGCTGGTGGTGGTAGTGCTGGTGGTGGTAGTGCTGGTGGTGGTAGTGTTGGTGGTGGTGGCTGGTGGTGGTAGTGCTGGTGGTGGTGGTGGCTGGTGGTGGTAGTGCTGGTGGTGGTAGTGGCTGGTGGTGGTAGTGCTGGTGGTGGTAGTGCTGGTGGTGGTGGTAGTGCTGGTGGTGGTAGTGCTGGTGGTGTAGTGCTGGTGGTGGTAGTGCTGGTGGTGGTAGTGCTGGTGGTGGTGGTTGGTGGTGGTGGTAGTGCTGGTGGTGGTAGTGCTGGTGGTGGTAGTGCTGGTGGTGGTAGTGCTGGTGGTGGTAGTGCTGGTGGTGGTAGTGCTGGTGGTGGCTGGTGGTGGTAGTGCTGGTGGTGGTAGTGCTGGTGGTGGTAGTGCTGGTGGTGGTAGTGCTGGTGGTGGTGGTGTTAGCAACGAAGGGACTCAACAATCACAGGTATAAGGGCTGGGAACACTTGACGTATCTTAAATAAACTGATGACTGTTGATGTCAAAAAGGTGACTAGCCTCAGCAACATCACAATCATCAACTTATTCCCATTCATCCTCTTCCTCATCCTCATCTCATTCTTGCTTTTGCTCCATTTCTTGCTACAACTGCTACTACGATTTCTACCCCTGTTCCTATTACTACCCCTGCTTGTACTACTGCTACAGTTACTATTCCCGCCCTTATTACTACTACTACCACTACTACTACTAGTCTCCCACTACTAAAATTTTCTTATCAGTAACATGTAAATTTTATCTTTTTATCATTTAATCATTTAATAAATAAAGTGCGGAAAGAATACCTCAAAACACTAACATTATTACTAATAAATTCCTCAACCAGTCATAAGGGAAGATAATTTATGGTTAATTATAAACTAATAACCAAATTAAATAATATAAATACTGTAGCCCAAAGCTAATGTAGATTTATTATTATTATTATTATTATTATTATTATTATTATTGTTTCATTTATAGGGGAAGCGCTAAAATCGTAGAGTTCATACAGCGCCTGGGAAAAAGAAAGTAATCTGGATTGACCCTAGAGAGGAGAGGGACAACTCCAGTGCCTTGAATCCAGAGTCGTTCACCAGCATAAAGGTACCCTGAGGGAAAAGCTAGTCAAGGACAAATATGAGAGAGTGAGTGAGTTTACCTCTAACTCATTCCATTTATTTACTACCCTGAGGCTGAAAAAATATTTCCTAGCATCCTTGTGGCTCATCTGTGTCTAAAGTTTCTATTTATGACCTCTCGCCTCTATGCCTGTGTCAAAAGCTCTGACTGTCTTGTAAGTCGTGTGCGTGTGTGTGTGTGTGTGTGTGTGTGTGTGTGTGTGTGTGTGTGTGTGTGTGTGTGTGTGTGTGTGTGTGTGTGTGTGTGTGTGTGTGTGTGTGTGTGTGTGTGTGTGTGTGTGTGTCAGTTGGCTGGTACGGTGACACTGGTATATTTATTGCCTTTTTTTTTTTAAGGAACGTGGACACACTGGGCGGCTCATCCAATGATTGATGGTTTGTTACTCAGGTTGACGAGCCCGTGTGGGAGGAGGTAGTTGAGGCGTGTGATTGTGATGGTGTGTGATTGTAGTGGAGGTACGGCAAGATGGTGATGGTTGTGATGATGTGGCGGTGTGGTGAGCGTGGTACTGGTGTGTGATGATAATGGTGATAGTGGGGGAACTGTGCAGCTTACAGAGCACTGCCACCCTAAGATCATTCATTGAGGAATATGAGTCGCAGTTCCGTGGCTGCAACACTTCGCTGGTCACCCACACTTCAGAGAAGAGGCTTTAGATGACGTTTCGGTCCGTCCTGGACCAATGTCAAGTCACAACTGAGCCAGAAAAGACAGAAAACATATTACAACAAAGAACAGAGTAGCTGCTTCGCCCAGGATATGAGAAAAGAAAAGCACACCAATAGGCCTACTGGCCAATGCCAATTAGAACGAAGAGGAAAGTAAAGAAAAGGCCGCTACAGCAAAGATGAGGAAAATACATGAAGGGAGCTTATGACAAAATATGACATAAAACACATCAGTATTACGAAGTACAATGCTCAAACAGAACCAGGATTGACAGGTAGACAATAACAAAAGGCATCAAGTGGAAATAAAAACACTGGTAACTTCGAACCCTTTTAATGCAACGTTTCACGCAAGGTGGGATTTATCAAGCGTGTAAATTTTGAATTGGTAAGACTATCCCATGGCAGGGGTTATGTGGTTTTCTTGCAAACGGGTTATTGCGATTTCGTATCAAGCACATATATGATAAAGTCCAGCCTTGAACGAAACGTTGTATTCAAAGAATTCTCTTCTTATACTGAGAACTATTTAACGAGAAGAACTATCTATCCGCTGAGAAGAACTATCTACTGAATAGAGCATGATTCCAGAGGTGAGGTAGGGTAGACTAACCCTTAATGGAGAACCTCCTCCATAACAATTACTGGAGAGAGAGAGAGAGAGAGAGAGAGAGAGAGAGAGTGGGAGAGGGAGATCCTCGTCCCGCTGTACAACGTGAAACCTTCCTGATTTCATTCGCAGTGCTCGTCGAGACTGACTCCTCCACTGCGGAGCCACTGAGGCAAACCGCTACCATAGAACACATTCTATGCGACAGCTTTTGTCTGCCTGCCCCATTTGCCCTTCCATTACATATAACCCAGACAAGTCCCGGACACAAGTAGAACTCTACGTCCTTGTGTCTGGAATGTAGAATGGCCAACCACTCCTAAATTTTCTGGGCCACAAGGATGAACCATGGCAGACTGCCAGGGCTTGAAGCATGCTCTACGAGCCAAAGTATATAATAATCAAGAACACACTATAACCAGAATCAGAACGAGGACATATGCATGCATGCATATATATGTCGTGCCGAATAGGTAAAACTTGCGATTTTGACTTGTATAGCAACGCTTTTCTTGCCGAATAAAGCAAGCGAAAATTTGGGTATGCAGTAATTTCGCAAAAATCATTCTGAACCTAACGAAAATAATATATTTCATTGTGTTTATCATTAAATTATTGTAAACTTATCTAAAATATATTTAGTTGGATTAGGCTAAATTAAATTACGCTTGTTATAATGTGGTTAGGTAAGTTTTCTAAGGTTCTTTTGGTACAAAATTATTAATTTTTATACTAACATAAAAGAAAAATATATCTTTAAACGTATAAGAGAAAATTTTAGAAAGTCCGAACCACCTCAACAACCCCTCCTCAGCCCTCTGAATAATAGTTTTGGCAATCCCGCACCTCCTCCTAATTTCCAAACTATGAATTTTCTACATTATATTCACACCATACATTGCCCTCAGACACATCTCCACTGCCTCCAGCCTTCTTGTTGCAACATTCAAAACCCATGCTTCACACCCATATAAGAGCGCTTGTATAACTATACTCTCATACATTCCCTTCTTTGCTTCCATGGACGAAGTACTTTGTCTCTGCAGACTCCTTAGTGCACCACTCATCTTTTTCCCCTCGCCTATTCTATGATGCACCTCATCTTTCAAAGACCCCATCTGCTGACACGTCCACTCCTAAATATCTAAATACATTCACCTCCTCCATATTCTCTCCCTCCAACCACATATCCAATCTTTCGTTACCTAATTTTTTTATCCTCATCACCTTACTCTTTCCTATATTCAGTTTCAAATTTCTTCTCTTGCATACCCACCTAACTTATCCACCAATCTCTGTAACTTCTCTTCAGAATCTCCCAAAAGCACAGTGTCATCAGCGCGTGTGTTTGTACTCACCTAATTGTGGTTGCAGGGGTCGAGACTCAACTCCTGGCCCCGACTCTTCACTGATCGCTACTAGGTCCTCTCTCTCTCTCTGCTTCCCGAGCTTTGTCATACCTCGTCTTAAAGCTATGTATGGTTCCTGACATCACTTGCTAGGCTATTCCACTTCCTGACGACTCTGAAGAAGTACTTCCTAACATCCCTGTGACTCGTCTGAGTCTTCAGCTTCCAATTGTGACCCCTCGTTTCTGTGTCCCCTCTCTGGAACATCCTGTCTCTGTCCACCATGTCTATTCCACGCATTATTTTGTATGTTATCATGTCTCCCCTGACCCTCCTGTTTTCCAGTGTCGTCAGGCCGATTTCCCTCAACCTTTCTTCGTAGGACATTCCCCTGACCTCCGGAGCTAGCCTTGTTGCAAACCTTTGTACTTTCTCTAATTTCTTGACGTGCTTGACCAGGTGTGGGTTCCAAACAGGTGTCTTGAACGATTCCTTACTAAGGTATCGGAACGCTATTCTCAGGTTTGTCAGGCGCCCATGTGCTGCAGCAGTTATCTGATTGATGTGTGCCTCCGGAGACGTGCTCGGTGTTATGTTTACCCCAAGATCTTTCTCAAGTGAGGTTTGCAGCCTTTTTCCACCTAGCCTATACTCTGTCTGCAGTCTTCTTTGCCCTTCCCCAATCTTCATGACTGCATTTGGCAGGGTTGAATTCGAGAATCCAGTTGCTGGACCACGTGTCCAGCCTGTCCAGGTCTCTTTGTAGTCCTGCCTGATCCTCATCCGATTTAATCCTTCTCAATAGCTTCACATCATCTGCGAACAGGGACACTTCAGAGTCTATCCCTTCCACCATGTCATTCACATACATCAAAAATAGCACTTGTCCTAGGACTGACCCCAGTGGGACCCCGCTCGTCACAGACGCCCACTGTGATACCTCATCACGTACTATGACCCGTTGTTGCCTCCCTGTCAGTTATTCTCTGTTCCATTGCAGTGCCCTTCCTCTTATACGCGCCTGATCCTCCAGCTTCTGCACTAATCTCCTGTGAGGAACTGTGTCGAAGAACATCCTGCAGTAAAGGAAAATGCAATCAACCCACCCCTCTCTCTCATTTCTTACTCAGTTATCTTGTCATAAAACTCCAGAAGGTTTGTGACATAGGATTTGCCTTCCATGAATCCGGGCTGGTTGTTTATACTCTTGTTTCGTTCTAGGTGCTCCACCACTCTCCTCCTGATAATCTTCTCCATGACTTTGCATATTATACACACGTCAGAGACACCGGTCTGTAGTTTAATGTGTGTGTGTGTGTGTGTGTGTGTGTGTGTGTGTGTGTGTGTGTGTGTGTGTGTGTGTGTGTGTGTGTGTGTGTGTGTGTGTGTACATAAATGCATAAGAAACAACAATTCATACTTGCTCTCGTATAATGCCCAAGGTGCCCTTAATGAGCATATCACCACGGGACGAGCCCAGGTCATTATCAGTGTAGGACGATGTCACTCATATCTGAGATCTCCACCTACCTGGGCCTACTTCTCTCCACACAATTATGAGGCTCCTACCAGCCTCTCCATATCCTCTCCTACTTTACTTATTTCCTGTAGATTATAAAGACAAGTACTTGGAAACGCTAGACATCGTCTTACCTGCACAGTAGACATATTTGGTTGAGCCTAATAGATCCCACCTAGTGTTAGTCCAAGTTATAGGCAGGAGATAGCAATATACATTGTAGTCGTTAGTAAATACATAAGCATATAACAGGGAAACACTTACAGCATGTTTATATTTTTGTGCATACCTGACTAATGTGCGTTCTACCCTCCTGTCTACAACTGTGTTACCACCAAGCAGCCTGCTGCGCAGGCGGAGCATTGTCTAAAGTTCCCAATTACTGCCTCTGTGTCCTTGTACAACTTATCGGTAATCCCATACCATCTACCACTGCAGCTTCTCAAACACTACATATAATGGCTCCTTTATGTAGAGAAAACCTAGACCCAATTAAAGCCTACAGTCCCCTTAACAGACATAATTTTCTTCGTACTTGTCTTCTTGAAATGGTTCTTTCTCGATCTTTTCTTCAGCTCATTTGTTACCCCCCAGCAACCTTTCCACTGAAACCTGCTGAACCCTCCGGGAAGGCTTCCTCCGGTAGGCTTCAAAGAAGCTTACCGGAGGAAGAGACTACAGACTTAAATAGCTGCACTGTAACCTGAGTAACCCTACCTAACTTTTATCTCACAGAGATTACGAATAGTCTAGGTTATACAAAATATGCAAATTTTTTGTACCATTGTGGACATAATTCTAATATATTTTGCTATTACTTCTTATTCTTCCCTCTTTCTCTCATCGACTTGTGTTCTGACACTTTATTCTCTATCTCTGCCACTTCCTTATTTTCAGAAATTCCGTCATTACTCAGTTCGCCTAGACTCCGCCGTTAATCCCCCGTCACTATCTGTGCTAGGACAAGTATTAACCTCCCCCCCCCCCATAAATATTAACAATCAACTCTCCCACTACCTGTCAGATAGGCCACCCTCTGACATGGTAATTCCCAAGTAATAGTAACTTCAGCTCTGCGGGAGCGAAATGTAATGGAGCACAGAGAGCTACTGAACCGATTATGAATTCTTAATAATACCCTCATCGCCCTACTGAAATCTACCAACTCACAATAACAGATTTTATAACCTGGTGTACAATAGCCGCCCTGTGTGGTGGGATATGGCAAGGAAAAAAATAACCAGCTTTTTTTTCCACGGTGTGATTATCACAGAGTAGAGAATAATACACTGCTTGATGTACCCACTGTCTACTACCCAACGTCCACCAATATACCTCCTCAGTCATTATATCATCCACAACACTGATTTTTTGTAATTCAAGGCGATTTCCCAGTAGATGTTCTCAGTACACTTATTGCTTCAAGATATCCACTTTTCAACTCACTCAAAACCCAAACTAAGTTAAGTTGGTTGGTTAATTTGGTTTACAGCCTTGTGACGTACATCAGCACGGTAGTGTGTTTGATGTGTATTATTTCTCCACGCTCATGTAGTATTGAATTAGTGCTAGGAAATACTGTTGTTGCAATTACTTTAGTAAATGTGGGTATATTTGTACGTATTGTATATTTTGTGAATGTGAATTCAGTTCAGTAGTATTTTATACTACTTAATATTTAGTAGAGAAATAATTAGAAGCACAAGCTGTATGAAATTTTCTAAATACTCGTGGATATAACCGAATATATGTCACCAGTCCTTTGTCAAGTGACGAACGGGCGTTAAGCTGTGGCTGAGTGACGAGTAGAAAGGTAATTGGCCACATACGCTTATAAGGGTTAGAGATCTCTGGCTTCTTACACAAACACCTAGTTGGCTATACACACTTATTATTATTATTATTATTATTATTAAAAAAGCGCTAAACCACAAGGGTCATACAGCTCATGGGAGGTTAGAGATCTATGACTTCTTACACCAATACAGGCCAACTCACACCTATTCTGATTCACTTTATTTGTACGAGGTGTGTCACTTAACACACTAGAAGTTAGTCCCTGAGCAGGAGTCTCTCTGCACTTCCTGACATACATATTGCAGACATACTGGCTTGTGCACTTTTTTCCCATAATGTTTCTCTCTTTCTTTTGCACATTGGACTCTTTGGACTATGTACTCATGTACTGTCTTTGATTTACCTACGTGACCTTCCTGTTCCCGGGGCTGAAGTTTCTGAAGGCGGTACGAGTATGACTCTTCCTCTGCTTTTCCTACGTTTCTAGTCAGACATTGTTGGTTTTATCTAGAACATGGAGAATGTACAAAATACCTGAATTATACATTTCACATTTCTTACTAAGTTTCAATAAAGTTTTACATTCATTTTTCCTTATTGTTATTAACTGTTAAAATCGACGTATGTTATAGTTTGCCACACAAACCATAAACAGGCCCCTGTCAGGATGGAAGACAAACTACTTATCTGAGTACAGTTTTTTTTTTTTTAACCAACCAATGAACTAAACAATTGTCATTAAGGCTACATTTCACTTACTCGTCTCCAATCAGGAATACTTTAATCCACAAGATTTAAAATAAACTCCTAACAAGTAAACAATGAGATACATACCTCAGAAAGGGTCAGACTCGCTACCCTAACAGTAAAAGGAGTATGCTGGATATACCAGTGTGTGTGTCGGGAATAATACCAAGAATATCCAATAAAATAGGCTTGTAAATTTAAATGAATTGAAAAGTCAAAATAAATTATCGTCAATGTTTCAATAGATATTAAGAAATTACATAGATAAAGAGGCAAATTAACACTTGAGGAACGAGCTCTAAATTAAACCAGCTTTAGTGTGTTTATTAAGGCCACACTGGTAGTAATTCTTTTTGCACTAAAATTAAATCTCTGGTTTTAAATGGTCCACAACTATACCAGTTAAATGCCAGGCTATTTAACAGCATCAGCTCCTGCAACCCCACACCCCTGGCATCCTCCTGTTCACACCCCTGGCATCCTCCTGGCATCCTCCTGTTCACACCCCTGGCATCCTCCTGCTCACACCCCTGGCACTCACAAGCATCCTCCTGCTCATACCACTGATACTCGCAAGCATCCTCCTCACACCACTGGCACTCGCAAGCATCCTCCTACTTACATCACTGGCACTCGCAAGCACTCTCCTGCTCACACCACAGACACTCGCAAGCACACTCCTGCTCACACCAATTACACTCGCAAGCATCCTCCTGCTCACACCCGTCACTGGTCTATACAGATTTCTCCAAGGCCAATTATTTCTTTATGGCTAAATCGTGTATTTTTATGGCTAAATCCTTTACTTTTATTACTAAAACATGTTTTTTATGACTAAAACCTAGTTTTATGACTCATATTTATATTTTTATGGTTTTTTTTTCTTCCAACGACCTATCATGGTCTATACAAAAATTTTAGTGCTTGGCTTTACACACTTAACATTTTCTGTGGGAAATAATGTCAATGGTGTGGAAACCGAGCTTTGGCATTTTTCAATCTCAAAATTCCACCATCTCCTTGAAACATTACCCTCCTTCCTCCCCCCCCCCCAGGAAGGTTTCTAAATACAGGCAGTGGATGTGTTAGAGAGTAAGTAGTAGGTTCGCCGGTACTGTCCCGGCCCGGGTCTTTTCCAGATGGTGACCTGGCTATAACCTGTCACTGTAGCCTGGTAGTCTCCGCCTGCGTGTTCCTGCATTTCTTGATATTACTCCAGTTGCTTTTTCTTGTACTTTCGATATCCTACTTTCCATGTTCCTGTGCGGTACAATAAATAATGACAGTCTTTCGGAAATAGGAGCTACCTCACTGGTTGGTGTAATGAAGGGTTATCTGAAGTTGGGATGGTGTTGCAGCGACTATAATTCCCTGCTACCAGCACTGACCAAACAGATCGATACCATGCCTAACCCTTCTAGGGTAGGGTAGGTGCCTGAGCCCGAGCCTTTAGCTCATAAGACTGTCATTTCCATTAGCCCCCTTGGGGCGGGGATGGCAGACCAGAGAGGCCTAGCTTGTGGCTAGGCCTGGGGACAGTTGGTCCCAAAGATGAGGAGGTACTTGTGCCTCCTCCCATGGGAGACTTAGGTCTCAGACACTCCCTAAAGAGGGAGTCAAGGCTGGGCCACCACTTGGAAAAGGCCAGGGCCGGGAGAATACCGGCTAATATTTAATAATAATAACTGACTAAACATTCTCGCACCGGCAGGCACTGACCAAGCACTTCCACCACAGAAGTAACCTCGTCTCAGCAAATCTTAAGCCTACATTAACTTACTGCATATTTCTAAGCCAAACCTGTCTCCCGTTCGCTAAAATATTACAACTTACATACATCGGTCTACATAAAAATTGTTCTCGGTGTACGTCAGGTTCATTGTATATCACTTGTGAACGATGTTTTTTACATATATTTATCACTAGTGTCAACTCTGAAATATTTGTGTGTATTGTTTTACGTATGTTAATTTATGCACAACGGTTATAGTACCATATTTGATGACACAAACGTCGTGCACTCTAGTTTTACTAATGAACATAGCTTGACATATATGCATAGAACATATATATATATAAAATATATA
>NC_091313.1:31078640-31131140 GCF_038502225.1 Cherax quadricarinatus
CATAAATAAATTTGCTTTATAGTATATTATTTATGTACTCTTTTTTTATTTCCCAGTAAGTGGACAGTCAAGAACTGTGTCTAGAAAAGTGGCCGTAACGCTGACTGCCTGTTTTTACATTAAGACGATTAATGTGGATGTACATGCTAAATGCATTTGTAATTAAGGCTGAGCCTGGTCCCCACAACATCCAATAACACAGGAAGCTGCGCTGTATACGTAAGTTGGTCGGCCTGGCAAATGTGTCCACCAGTACGGTAGAGACACAGCAGAGCAAGGATCACTGTGCAACAGCAACAACAGCTGCAGCAGCAGCAGCAGCAGCAGCAGCAGCAGCAGCAGAGACGAGCGTGCAGCAGGCCAGAACACTTACCGTGCATTAACAGCCGCCTGGCCAGCCAGATCTTCGCTGCCGGACTTCCTGTAGAATGACAAAAAAAAAAAATCAAAAACCAAAACAAGAAAATCTGATCTAGAACATAAATAAAAAAACTAAATCGATAATAAAGCACATTCTTATCTAAAAATATAACAGAACTCGATGATCCATATTACTGATAGAAATAAGGGAAAAAAAGCATGAATGAAAACTAAGCCGAAACCAGAACAGCAAAATACTGAAGCAAGATAATAAAGAGAAGATTCAAAGGCTAGACAATAACAGTACTGTAGTAAATAAAAACTAGGAAAACAATAGTGAAGTTTTTCTAGCACAATGTGTGGTATCAAGGACAAAAAAATTACACGGGTATTGACACATTTTTTTAAAGCCTCTCTTAATGACCCATTTAGTGGATTGACAAATTTTAAAACCCACGTCAGGCGGTTTTCTCTGACCAAAAAAATTTAACGGCTCTCTTCTCTTTCAACTTTCCTTTTCTCATCTCTACAAAAAAAAAAATCCACAAATTTTGACAGCTTGGAGGCTCTGACAGGATTTAATTACTTCTTAAACTGTGGGGATAAGACATTTATGTACCCTTAAGATAAAGACGCCTCTCCACAAGTGGCTTTGACAAATAGAATACATAAAATTACCAGTTATGAAATGACTTCTTCAACGTCTTGATGATGCACAAGCGTCTTAATCTTACAATCAGTATTATCATGCCCGTACTTCTACGTCACGAACATTTACTTCGGTATAAAAAAATGTGCATGAAGAATATCGAGCTATCGTCTCCCGCTGACTATATAGCATCGTTAACATTAAGTTCTGTGAGCTATTAAATGTTTTAATAACGGCTCGTCCATCGATGTAGGTCGGTTAAAAGGCACTTTGGAAAATGTTCATAGGTACCGTCTCGCGCAGGTAGCAGATTCAGCGGATTATCTTAATTAGAAAAAATAAAAAATAATAATAAAACAATAGCGATATGTAAGACAAAATAATAATAATTATTATTATTGTAGGTGTGTCGATAGTCTTGAATATTAACAACAAATATAGAATAATCATCGATAATAACTTTCAGAGGTCTTACGAAAACGGCAGGAACAAACTGGAGTGAGAGATCAGTAACCTCGCCCTCTTACTGTTGCTGCCACCCGCTTCTTACATCTCTGCTAAGACACACACAAGAAGGTATATACTCCATTGTTCACAAATCACGTGATAATCCTGTTTTTACCTTCCGAAAAGAAGTTTGGTCAGCTCCTTGGTAGGCCGTCAATCACCGGGGCAAAACTTCCGAGTTTGTTTCTATGTGACTGGGTATTCGATTTGGCTTTAACGCTTTTCTTTCAGAAAGAGCCATGACTGCAAAAACTTACATATATTCAGTGTATTTGATTATTATCTGTTGTTTCTGGTATCACTGTTTTGGTCGGGAACGTAACATTATCAAAGTGGTTACGATAGCATATTGCTTAGTGCATCCTTGTGCTTCGTTGGTTGATTGTTTTCTGGAATTTAATCCTACCTGACTGCATTCGAGTTGGTAAGGCTGCATTTCACTTATACACTACAATGAATAATACTCTAATCAGTTAAACAGGGATTAAGCGAACGCTTGCATGTATACAGACATATATCATGTATGTGCATATAAATGACTTTGTAAATGGTCCAAGTCAAACCGAAACGTCGTCGTAAGCACGTCTCTTCTATGTGCGGGTTATTTGTGTATCGTTCCAGTCACAGTACTGTGCCTTTTTTTGTTATTTATGTGCAAATAACCTGCGGCTTTTCGCTGGCGTCTGAGAAGAACACGAAACAGGGGAAAATGAGCACAAGCAAACACTGCTGAGTATAGAGCAGATGAGCACACCTCAGTCATTGACCTGTGAGCAGTGGTGGCCGTTGTTGGCGAGCCAGAGATGTGGTACAAGTTTATCATGCACCACCAGTAACCTCACTCGTCTTGTGGTGACAGTTCTCCGTGGAATGCTACTGCGAGTGAAGAAAATCATATCGAGGTTAATTTTCGGGATCACCTGAAGAGTCGCCCTTACACCAAAGGACAATTTTTAAGTAAATTTAAGCAAATTTTTAATATTTAATTTTTGATTCTGGCCACAAAATTGACAGAGAAATCTAATCTTATTAAAATTAACGTTATATAAAAGAGGTTAATTTGCAAATCTACATTTCACTCTAAGCAGAGTGAAACGTAGTCTAACGCAGCTATTTTAGTTCGGGGGAACGAAACAAATATTCTGAGAAGCGTTGCTTTTTTCTAGATAAAAGTAAATAAATGCTTGTGCCAGAGAACCGGAATTGCAAGAAGTGCCTCTCACGCGTCATCACCGAGAAGCAGAAGACTCAAAACAATGGTGGGAACTTGTCAAACAAGGCCTAGCCATGGGCGACGTAAACTCACCAGAGAGTGATGACTTGGTGGGTATAAATAGCATGAAGGCCGAATTTCTCGCCTAGCTTTAGTCGAACAAGATGCTAGATTTGGCTGTGACCGAGCGACTTACCACTACTCAAAGGACTGGTTTTAGGACCCGTGTTTTATAAAGTAGTACACTTGCTATCTCGTACGCTGGAGCATTCTCAGGTTACAAATATGTATCACCTGACAAGATCACGCCTTTCGTAGCAGATCTGTCGACAGTTAGATGCTCAACGTCACTCTGCTGGACTACGCGCGTGCCTGGGGAATTTTAAGGGGAATCTGATTGCTGATGCGTTTCTCAGTAAGATTAGATTTTGCCGCCGGAGAGGCTTGTTTATTGTTCCAAAAGAGAGTTAACGTGGAGTACATCTGGATATATCCAGGACAAATAAATTCACTTATGATTGACAGCATCCAAGGAGGTACCACGTCACCACATGAGAGTAAAAGAGAAGCTTGTTATTGCTTTGCACTCTCAGAATTTTTGAAAAAAATATCATGATGGCAGATAAATCTTACAAACTTCCACCTACAATCGGTATGCACTTTATTTTCCTATGCGTTTCTTATGTAAATTTTTTTTCGTGAAATATTTTCTTTCCAGTTCAGAAGGTCTGGTTTGAAACCGAGTTGTGGGAGCGACGACTCCATCCCATAATCATCAACAGATATCAGAGAACTTACCACTACCCGACTTGGGAAGAGCACAGCGCTGTATGACTCATTCGGCCACGAAGAAGGAAGAGAAGAAAAAGAGGAAGAAGTGTAAGAAGATAATAATTATTATAATAATTAATAAATATTCTTGACAAGAATCCCAGTGATTACAAATAGCCAACAACAGGGCACACTATTCCTCTTCACATTTATATTAAAACCCAAACACAAAAGAATACAAAATTACAAACTTAAGATTGACTGACTGCCTTCAAAAGAGGAAACTCAGGCAAGTCTCAGCAGGAAGCTGGCTGGCAGAGAAGAGGGCCAAGGTAAGAGTGAAGATGCAGGCGATATTATCCACGGGATTCGCTTGTCACTCCTCACTTACTCAACATGCAATTTTAACCGAAGGTATTTGTTTTTGCGGAGCAACTGTGCGCAGAATCAAGATTTGTGGTGTAACAGATTTAGATTTATTTTTCTTTTTAGATTTTCTATTCCTCTGAGACTCTTAGTTTACTGTGTACGGCAGCGTAAAGGCAAATGAATACACGAGAGGCCTCAGAACTAGGCTTCATGAGGTTTAACAAGAGTACATTTGGATACACTAAGATAAGATTTTGTTTGGATTTTTAACTAGGAGGGTTAGCCACCTAGATTAACAAAAGAAAGTCAGTGCATCATCTAAGACTGTGTCTTATTTCTACAGCTTATGTTGCAAGCAAGTTTAGGATATGTGTCTAATATTTCTGATGCCATATTTTTATTAATAAGATATCTTAACATCTCACAGTTTATTATAGTGTCTATATTCCTCAATAAGTGAACAATCAAGCACATAGTGCTAAAAAAAAAAGTGACCCTGAGAATGACCATGTACTCAGCATTGGGTTTGATCATCTGCGTGTATGCTTCTGAATGTTATAGGAATACGGTTATAATCGTGAGCAGATTTGTAAGTTACCATGACGACAGTAACATAGATAAGCCTATTTACGAAGCAATTTGCAATGTAAACAGACTGATGATGTAGTAACCAGGCATAGGCTTAGTTACAAGTACTTTTGGCAGTTTGGTGTACACACAGTTTGTGGTGTAACGTGGAAGAGCTGGGTTCGTCTGCCCTCGAAGGTGTCTCACTGGGCGTTCCTCAGTATTGGTGCTGGCATTTGGTGTCACCTGGAGTGCACAGTACACAGTACAGTACGCACATCTGCATTCACGAGCACACATGCATTAACAAATTTAGATACACACACCGCAGCATATGGGCGCCTAGCAAACCTAAGAATAGCATTCCGACATCTCAGTAAGGAATCTTTTAGGACCTTAAACACCGTGTACGTCAGGTCCATATTGGAGTATGCATCACCAGTTTGGAATCCCCACCTAGCCGACCACGTAAGAAAACTTTGAGAAAGTGCAAAGGTTTGCAACGAGACTAGTCCCGGAGCTAAGGGGTAGGTCCTACGAGAAGAGGTTAAGGGAAATCGACCTGACGACACTGAAGGACAGGAGAGATAAGGGGAATATGATAACGACATATAAAATACTGAGAGGAATCGAGAAGTTGGACAGAGACAGGATGTTCCAGAGATGGGGCACAACAACAAGGGATCACAATTGGAAGTTGAAGATTCAGATGAGTCACAGGGATGTTAGGAGGTATTTCCTCAGTCACAGAGTTGTCAGGCAGAGAATAGGCTGGAAAGTGATGTAGTGTAGGCAGGACCCATACATAACTTTAAGAGGTATGATAAAGCTCATGGAGTAGGAAGAGTTACCTAGTAGTAACCAATAAAGTGCCGGAGCCAGGAGCTATGAATCGACCCCTGCAACCACAACTAGGTGAGGTGATTACACACACACACACACACACACACACACACACACACACACACACACACACACACACACACACACACACACAACACGGAGTAAAAGAAGAAACTTAAAATTCGGTTAAATACATTAACATACGAAGAATTCATATATATGAAATTAGAAAAAAATTATCCCCTGAAAGCCCATAACATGTACAACACTAAACAATTCATCGAAAAGCTCACCGAGGTCACTGCGGGAACCCTAGTGACGATAAATGCCTAAAAGCACGCTCTATTCTTGAAGACTGAAGACAAAGGTCAACCTTCAAAACATTAAAAAAAAAAAAAGTTGAAGACAAAAATGGAAAAAAGCGAGAAGACACAAGCATTAAGCAAGACTTAAGAAAAAATTGCTGAGATATTAAAAGGAAAAAACTAAAAGATGCTTTTAGCTCTATAAACAATAGTTTAACTAAAACTCTAAACTCGTGTGGGTCATACTGCCCAATGTATTAGAAACAAGATCCTCCTACTAAATCCGATGGAATCATATACTACAAGGACAGGTGAAGGCTCGATCTTTCGTCTGGTATAACTGAGAGTTATTAGGTACAGGAACCGGTGGAGACTAAACTGTCAGTTATCAACACATTTTTTTTTATTTTTTTACAAGGTAAATAGTAAGGAGAAAAAGCAACCAGAAGGAAGACCAGCAAATGCTAGGCCAGAGAGCATCCAACTTTCAAGATATATAACATGTTTATAAATCTGTTTCATACATAGATGGTAGGAGATGAGAGAGAAGTGAAGGATGTTACAGTGAGAAAGAACTGTAAATGAGCATAGGAGAGAGAGAGAGAGAGAGAGAGAGAGAGAGAGAGAGAGAGAGAGAAGAGAGAGAGAGAAGAGAGAGAAGAGAGAGAGAAGAGAGAGAGAAGAGAGAGAAGAGAGAGAGAAGAGAGAGAGAAGAGAGAGAAGAGAGAGAGAAGAGAGAGAGAGAGATGAGATTTTTAAATTAATTTAAGGTTAGAATTTTATGATTTTATATAAATATTCTAATAAGAATCCTAACAATACTTAATTTATTTTATGGAAGAAATCAAAATAAAACGCGTGACTGCAAAAGTGAAAAAAAAACTGTAAAAATGGCAAATAAAATCTGAGCGCTTTCATGTGCTTACACATCTTCAGAGGAAGATATGCTAGCACATGAAAGCACTCAGCTTATATTTCCTATTTTCTTAATCATTTGTATATTTACTGATGGCGATCCCAAGCTAAACCTGCCGTCACACCTCGTTACCACCAGGTGTCACCCTGTAGTTTAAAATAACTAAACTGTAAACTACCAACAACAAAAATTATTAACACGAGCAACAGGAGATGTACGGCACATTTAACACAACTTCAGAATCGTAGCAAAACAAAAAGTTGGTTCTAAATACTAAATCCACTTGTAATCAAAATAACAACTTGGGTAAAATATAAAACACATCGATAAACATATCTGAAATGACCATTTATTGGTATAAAACTAACAAAAAAAAAGACATTTGAGTATATTTTACGAAGGAGTGACATGAAAAGAAGGTTAAACCACGAGAAGGATGTGGAGAGTAAAGACTAAAGCTTCCATCAAGGTCTCTGAGACCTTGATGACAACTAGAGTGTTGTACAGCATCCCAAATAGCATCCTACGTGATTTTATTGATAATATCTAAAACCTTATTAACAAGAGCACGACAAGATTCGCCTCAGAATTAAGTGTAGCCTTTACCCACTTCATCAGTCATATGACCTTGAAACCATTAAATTGAATCGAGCTGGCAGAGATATATATATTTATAGCATCAGAGAACTTTTCTCTTGCTGAAGAGAGTCTCGGTCTGAGGTTGAAATATATGTATTTTTTTTTTTACCTGTTTTTCTCAGTTTTCTCAGTTTTCGTTGATCAGTGCTATTGACATTAAATACAAACTTAAAGCCAGCCACTAATTTCCTCAGCAGTAAACAACCCAAGCTTCAAGTCACTAGCTTCCTCAGCAGTAAACAACCCAAGCTTCAAGTCACTAGCTTCCTCAGCAGTAAACAACCCAAGCTTCAAGTCACTAGCTTCCTCAGCAGTAAACAACCCAAGCTTCAAGTCACTAGCTTCCTCAGCAGTAAACAGCCCAAGCTTCAGGTCACTAGCTTCCTCAGCAGTAAACAACCCAAGCTTCAAGTCACTAGCTTCCTCAGCAGTAAACAACCCAAGCTTCAAGTCACTAGCTTCCTCAGCAGTAAACAACCCAAGCTTCAAGTCACTAGCTTCCTCAGCAGTAAACAACCCAAGCTTCAAGTCACTAGCTTCCTCAGCAGTAAACAGCCCAAGCTTCAGGTCACTAGCTTCCTCAGCAGTAAACAACCCAAGCTTCAAGTCACTAGCTTCCTCAGCAGTAAACAACCCAAGCTTCAAGTCACTAGCTTCCTCAGCAGTAAACAACCCAAGCTTCAAGTCACTAGCTTCCTCAGCAGTAAACAACCCAAGTTTGTCCCACCAGATTCCTCAGCAGTATGTAATATCTGCAAAAAAAAATGATAAAAACTACCACAGTCACTAACAGGGCGAAATCTTGACCAAGATAACCCACACAATCCTGTATACATACTTACGAGACACTACCTGCAGTCGTCTACCTGGAAGTCGTTCCGGGTTGCAACGCATTGCACAAATAAACAGCACATAGGAGAGAGGTTACGACGTTGCAGTCCGACTTGGACCATTTACAAATGGTCCAAGTCAGACCGAAATGTCGTCTTAAGCTCCTCTCTTCTACATGTGGGTTATTTGTGTATTGTTCCAGTCACAGTATTGTACCTTTTTTCCTTTGTCAACGGATGGCTTTAGGGATGACTGTAGATAGATAGAGCAGTGGTGACACGCAGTTTTAATGAGTCTCGTGCCTCCGATAGTCTTCAAACCTTACATACCAAATAGGGACAACAAATCACTAGCCCCCCTCCCAACCTTCCGTGGTGGAAACGAGTGTCCTGAGAAATAGAGGTGATACAAAGATGGAGCGGAGAAACTTAAGACAAGATTTCGATTCTTTTTCATAAACATTACTAAAGCATTTACAGATTCAGACAACACAAGAGATGGCCAATAAACATCCCTAAATTTTAACTTGAAAATCATTAAAACGATACAGCAGAAGGTTCCGAATAATATATAAAACGTTCTTTTGTGATTGGCTCCATAAATACACATCTTCAGAGACGCAACAGACATCTTCGGGCCACCACCAACACGCACCTTCGGGGTTGTATTGCAAACAGACATCGCCGAAATACACAGCAACTCATACGACACGTACCTCCGTGTCTGCTCAGCTCCTTCCGCTTACGATCAAAGTTCACGTGGGTGTAGAAACTAGCACGTACGCGTGCGCACGTGCAGGCACCTATGCGTGCGCACACACGCATACAAGTGCTGTGATATGGTATTTTGTCAGTCAGGAGAAACTGGAAAAGGGCTCTTAAGGCTCGCTTCGTTACACAGTAACCAACTCGATGGAGTCTTTGCTTATTCTTACTAAAGCCTCCGGCTTGCTTATCAGTCCTTCCAGTCAAAATAATAATGATCACACCATAAGACATCTTTCACTATTAGCTCCTATAATGCTTTGAATCTTTTAAAGTTGCTTTTTAGAAGAAATAACTATGTCCGAAAATTATACCAAATTGTGTATACAGTTTCACCCACAAACAGGTAACGACAAAACTTTGCTGCTCTTCTTCCTCATTCCTCCTTAAGTTTCTCTTCCTGTTACTCCTTATTCTACTCTTTTTCCTCCGCAGCAACACTCCCACGCAGCAATAGTTAACACTGCAACTTATGACATCCTCGCTGATAATGTGAAGCATTATGGGCATTAACTTGGAAATGCTAATACCGTCTGCCTGAGATTGACTTCTTCCGTTACAGGCGTGTGATTTGCTGCTGCAGCTCCTTTCCCAGGACTACCCTTAGTCCCCACCACTTGTGCTTCCGCATGCACACACACACACACACACACACACACACACACACAAATGCAAGCACAGACTTATACATTAGGCACACATAGACACGGACATGAAGAAGCAAGGCCAGGAGCTGCAACCACAAACAGGTGAATACATACATCCCTACCCGTGATAACGCCTGTCAAAAACTATAAAACGAATAAAACTATAAAAAAAAATCGTGCGAAGAATTTGTAACGAGGCAAGTTCCGGGACAAGGAATAATCAACTACAAACGCATACTACAATAACTTAATCTGTTGACACAGGATAAAAGAACCAGGGGATATTAAAAAGGAATTGTGTTTATCGATGAGTAAAAATAATGAGGATAAGAACAGATAAGAATAAGCTCCAGGAAGATCTAGATAGGCTGCAGATACGGTCTAACAAGCAGCTGCTTAAATATAATCCAAAGAATTGCAAATTACTGTCCAATCAATAGAAAAAACCAACCAAAATTATTTGCCAAAATTAAATTTATTATTTGCTAACAATAGTTTTTTTTTACTGATGGCCGGTCGAAACGATGCAAAACCATACGTTAATGATGGAATAAAACAATGGAAGCCGAAGCAGTTTTTATACAATGTTTGTGTTGCGTCTCTGATTATCAACGTCTTATTCGTTTGACCGAAAACAATATTGGCTGCAATCTTGGACATTAACTTTTTAGACACTAAACACAACTTTAAGAAGATTGTGGTGCATTTATTAAAGAGTAACAGTTTACAAATTCCTAAAAAAAGCAAACTGTCAATTTTTTAACATGGGATATATTATCAGGGACTTGTGGGTAAGACAAAATTAAACTGTTTGATAAGGAGTGATTTTAACGAGAGTCTGGGCTGAAGTTTAATTTTTTTTTTTTTTGCGTGTTTATAAAAACAGTTATAAAGATTCATTGTGCTGCAGTTTAGCGCTAATCTCAGATATTCTCTATATCGTTATTAAAATATTCAGGACAAGAATATTGACTAATCACTGAATATTTTACTCTCTGGAAATGATCTAGATAATAATGGACATGTTAGCAGACATTTGTGAGGTTTCAGTCAAGCTAAACTTGTGCCGTAGCTCACGTCATTGTGCATAAGTATCGAAGAAAAAGGCAAGAACGCATCCTACTTAAGTGTCCACTGTGAACTTAATAATCAGTGGGTCAAACTGATTTAATTAACCTGGGTAGAAAGACGTCAAATTCAGAAATCAGCAATAGGAAGAATTAGCAGTGGAAGACTGCCAATAAAAATTCTAAATTCCGCATACAAGATGCTTAAAACTGACAGCAAACAATTACCCATAGACCTTCCATAGCGTTGAAAATGATAGTTCACCTAAAAACAATAAATAACAATCATTCACAAAAACAATTCACAAAAACAATTTAAAATTTACAGTCATTTGTGAAAGCTGTAATTTGCGAATCTGGTCGGTTATTTTTTATATTTGATCTGGAAATTGTACCCACAGTGGGGTCTAGGATGCCAGCTAAGCACTTGTGAAATTTACATGAGATTTATATGCATTGTATCTCAAATCTTTTGCTCAAATAAATGGGCACGTGCATAAATTACCAGGGCATACTGCGCCCCTTGTCATACTGCTGAATTGGCTATATGAGTGGTTTAACATATTATAATTACCGACCTGGAAACTCAAGAGACTTAAATTTGAAAGAGAACATCTGTAATCTTATTAAATGTAAAGTTCGTGGCAATGACATTTCCTCTAACCCCAAAATCTCAAATGCCAGCCAGTAAACAGGTGCGAGAGAGTAATGACTCTTCTTTTCTGCCTGTGTTACCCTTACCAGTGCCTAGGAGACTCAAGGAGGGCATCATGAGGAAATGTAATCCTACGAAATACTAGTTTAGGTGAGGAGTTCACGTATGTTTCATTACCTTATTTCTAAATCAATAGTTTATAGAGAGAGGCTTGTTTTCTGTGTGATCTGTTCAAGCTGGCGAATATTTATGATGCTTAGTCCGTATAGACATTATGCATATAATATAATAAAGTACTTCAGAACTTGAAAGTTTTTTTAAAGAGTGAAAATACAGTCAGGCAATAAATTAAATGAAAACTCGCAAGATACCACGAAAAAAAAAGTAAAATTTTATTTGGTAGTCCGTAGATGTAATTGTTGAAACCGAGAAATACTGGGATGTTCATTTAAAACAAAAATCCTATTCGATATGTACAGTCTACAGCAGGGATTCTCAGTTTGTCCTCCATTATTAACCCCCTCAGCTTGATGTATTTCTCCATGTACCCTCTTACTTCCATAAAAAAATTATCGCCATCATAAAGGGACAGGAAAACAAGGTGGTCAGAAAAAAAATAAATTATTCGATTATTCAGTTATCAGTTACGTCAACTATTTACCCCTTGCCATGCAATTTTTACCCCCAGGGGGTAAATTTACCCCTGGTTGAGAATCACTGGACTACAGCCATTGTTTTTACAGATGAGAGAGAGAGAGAGAGAGAGAGAGAGAGAGAGAGAGAGAGAGAGAGAGAGAGAGAGAGAGAGAGAGAGAGAGAAAAGTCAAGTAGTTGATTGTTACCAAACCATGGTGTTATTTCCCAGCATATCATATACTTAGCATAATATTCTTGACTCTTGCATCATACAACATGACACCCAACATTCTGGGTGAGGAACATAACTTAAAATTTATTCGGACTACTTGCTAACTCATTTAAAGTTGGTTACAGGATGTTGTGGTTTCTGGTTTTATTACTCCTATTAAAAAGCGAGTTCAAAGCGATTAGTTGTAAATATCCGAGATATTAAGCCATGGACGCTTAAACTTTCTTAATTCTTCAGCACTTGCTTAAACTAAGTCTAGCTCATCTGTTTATCAGAACTTGATTTAGGTCATCAATTTTATTATTGTCCTTTGCTATTAGCAGGATTAGTAAACTGATTAATTAATTGTTGAAAAGAATCAGGCTAACCTGATCTGGAACAGTATGTAATTACAAACAAACGGTAGTAACACTTAGTGGGTGAATGCCTTTATTAACCTTAACAAAAGTGTCCTTTACATCGAAGTGTTTTATTTTTAATCCATCAGACTAACTTATTAACTTCAAGTGCTGAATGCTCCTATTATAATAAAAATATTACTTCTGTGTTTCTGCCTCTCAGCTTTTGTCACTGATATCAGTGTTTTGGTCACAGCCTGGAGAGGATAATTTCAGACATGTGGTGTGTACCTGGTGTGTATGTGGTGTATCTCGTGTGTACCTGGTGTGTATGTGGTGTGGATGTGGTGTGTACCTGGTGTGTACTTGGTGTGAATATGGTGTGTACTGGGTGTGTATATGGTGTGTACTGGGTGTGTATATGGTGTGTACCTGATGTGTACGTGGTGTGTACTAGGTTACCAATAGCATAAAATATTCAGTAGAGATGCACGTCACCACTAGCATGAAATATGGAAAATGTTCAGCTTTGCTTTCAGGCTATTTCTTTACCCTTTGCTGCTACTTGTTTTCTTATAATTAAGGGGGCAGATGAAGCATTTATATTCAAATTTCTAACACTTCTAAAAAGCCTGAAGTTGGGTCGCCAATGAGATAAACCAGTACTGTTTATTAACCATTAAAAACACCGTTCATTGCACTCTTTCAACGCCTACCAGTTGCTCTGACGTGTTTTGTGCATTTGCATTTCAATATTTCCCCGAGAATGCCACCCATATCACATAACTGACATCCAAGTACCTATTTTTTTACTGCCAGGCGAGGAAGGACCACAAGGAGAATTTCCTAGATACAATATCTAACACGACCTCTTAATCCATCTCGGAACCTGGAGACACCCATCCAAGATGATGATCAAATGACTGTTAAGGAACGTAGAATCTTAATTGATCAATTACTGCAATTTCCATACTTCCGTTCAACAACAGGTTCGCTGTGCGAACTGAGTGGACGCCGTGGAAAAGCGCAGGAGACGCAGTGAAGAGTGTCTGGAGATTTGTTGTACAAATGGTCCGTTATCCCACCTGTGAAGCCTATGAATCAATTGAAAACTTCGAAAAGCTCGTATCTCATTCTATGTAAATTGTATATGTGTGTGTGTGTGTGTGTGTGTGTGTGTGTGTGTGTGTGTGTGTGTGTCGGTATCTGTGTGTTAGGCAAGAAAGACGTTTCATTATTTACACCTGGAAGAACCTAGACTGACTGACCCCTAATATACAAACAGAAATCACACCAAGAAGCTCGGAAGACGGTGCAAAATACCTTCAATTAAAAGCAGAGGTACCACGAGTACACTAAGGTTGAAGATAAAGATTCTCTCAGAATCTTTACCCTCAACCTACCAGTTGCAACTCATTCAAATTGCATAGCTCCTGATGAAGCAAGTGCAAAAGACCTAGATCTAGTGTTTTCCCTCCCCTAGTGGTTTGTTTTGTATATTTGTATATACAATGTGTGTGTGTGTGTGTGTGTGTGTGTGTGTGTGTGTGTGTGTGTGTGTGTGTGTGTGTGCGTGTGTGTGTGTGCGCGTGTGTATGTGAGTGTTTGAGTAGGGGGGGGGGAGAATATGCATTTAGTTGAATATATGAAAGTAGTTTCGGTATATTCTGTTTATTATCTACCAAAAAAAGCAAGCACGCGCGCACACGCACATACACACACACACACACATACACACACACACATACACACATACACACACACACACACAGCTATGTTTACCAATGTACTCTGACAACCCTCAAAATGCACAAATTCACACCAGTTCACAATGTATTAACTAGCTGGTATTAACAGCACTTTGGTACTTAATGAGAAAGAGAAAACATCCACGAAGTGGATGTTTTCTTAAATGATAATGTAGTGTTTTATATGTCTTTCATGATTGAATCATATCGGAGGAGAGTTTTTTTTTCATCTTACTATCATCCCACACAATAACATTTAATACATGTGGATACCATTACATGGAATAACATGCAGCTATAATTCCACGCAATGACATATAGCACATGAAATCCCTCATTTTTTGTGCTAGGTACGATGAACCGTACAATTTAACAGTGATTGTATACAATAATGTGGAATACGCTCAGTTCCTTCACTGTACATATTTTGCTTGACAAACGGTACAGTATAACACTTGGACTACCGAAGTAACGGTTGTCTGCAAGTCTTGCATGGTGCTGTATTCTTACAATTTCCATTGTCAGTTAATTGTAATATTTTTTTATTAATTTAATATTGGTATTGGGACTGGCGTCCCCTCATTCACAACACACTAGATGAAAACTGATGTAAATCTTCCTGTACCTAATAATAAAAAAAAAACTTTGTTGCAGACAGAAGCTGTTACAGTCGATGGGAGTGACTGACGGCAGTGTAGCTTGCGATTGCTGTGATATTATACATGTCGGAAGCAGAACAAAATCAACCCCGTGGGACCCTGAAGGGTGCCGCTTGAAGCATATCTTTCGGAAGTGATGGCGTTTCCGCATTTCTGGCACTGTTGTTATTGGAATGAACGCTAGCTTCACTTAAAAAATAATCCTTCTGTATCCGATTCAGCTGCCAGCTGACGTATCTCTCTCACATGACCCATAATGTGTGCTAAATAAATATTTACAAGTGCTAAATTAAAATACCGATTTCGAAATACCGAGCACGGAATATCGCGGAGTACCAACGCGCTATACAGCGATGACAGGAGTGCCTTGAGAGCCCAGACAATAGTGCCACATTCTCACAACGCCCCAGCGTCAATAAACACCTCCAGTAACCCAACCAGGACTCCTTGTTTCGTTACTTACTTGCGCTTGGCTGGGCTGGAGAGTTCCATGATGACGCTGGTGGCCGTCATTGTGCTCACTAGGGGCGGGAGGCTCCTGACACCACCTGACTAACATACACACTACCGACAACCCAAGTTTTAGTCTCATTCATAGTTCTACTAGAGCTTTTAAGGAGTGTAAATGAACATTTTACACCTGTACAAGGAAAATCTATTAAATAAGTATCACAGTGATTATGCACCAGCGCCACGGACCAACGCCAGCATCGAGGACCCAATTTATGTACATCAAATATCTGTTTAGCAATTTTTAGAATATATAAAGTGGGTTAGAGTAATCCTGTTGGTCTGGCCAACACACGGTCACTTAGGGTCCCGCAAATGCTATGCTGGTTTGGCCCACTGGCTACTAAACATAGTGGACTTCATCAAGCAGTGCCCACGAGATACCCCGTGCCCAGAGTATCGTACACACACACACACACACACACACACACACACACACACACACACAAACACACACGCACACACATATTCAGACACATACACACACGCACATATCCACATACACACACACATATACATACATATACACACACACATACACACCACAGGATTATTAAAACAATTCTCGTTAATGAATCTTAATGCAGAGAACTAAGATTAACGACGAAACTGTCATTTATTATATTCGCCTCGGAGATGAGAGGCTGTAACCAGTGCTGATGATATTGTCGTACTCATAAAATAAATACGTTTACCCAGGTGCTCGTACGTCTGGCTCAGGTGGACATCACACCTGTACAGCAGCAGGTATCACTTGGGTATAACTTAGTTTCATTCTCTGGAAGCTGCGTCGTAACGATCGAAACCTTGAAAACTAAGCGGAATAAAGCAGTGAGGAGCAGCCGGGTGGCGAGTGAGGCCGAGGATTACTGCCTCTCCTTCATGCTTTGTTGACAGTGCAAGTTGATGTCTCGTCGAGTCCTGGCAACTCTGGCCGGTGTACAGGGTCTGCCATCCTGTACCCACCGGCCTCCCCAGTTGTGATTGGGTCTCCGCCAGTTCTACCCTTACCATTGGCCCGCCCAGTGCTGGACACAAGCCTACTTTCGCTCTATCACACCAGAACGCCAACCAATTCAGCCAACTTGACGCCCCTCGGCTGCGAGTCTATTGCAGAGAGGATACTTAACCTGGACGGGGAAGGATTATATTGGCGAGTTTCATTTTCTTCTTACCTGATGGTAGTGCGAGATGAAGAAACCCTTGAGGGTATCTAGCTGTTAGGACCAGCTCCAGACCGAAAGGGCTTAACCCACGAGGGGCTGGGTGGGCATAAATGTGTCCTATCTCACGGGTTATGAAGGCTTCTAACACCGTCCCCATACCTCAGTTACATTCTTCCTTCTCCACTCGAGCTCTCCTAACCCATTGAGTAGGGAAGTGAAGGGCGCAAGCCACAACTTCCAATGTCAATAATTTAAGCCTCCTGTGAGGTTAGACTAGAGGTGTAATTTATGGTAGGCTGAGGCTGGGGTGCGTCCCTAACACATTGGCCTTGATGTGAATATTTACACTACTGTTAGCACTGCTTGGGCGACGGTGACGACGACGGTGGTGGGACTGAGTGGAAATGGCTCTGTGCCACTCCTCCCAGTGCCATAAAAATAGGATCAACTCCTGTGACATTTGCAGAATTATGGCAACTTGTCGTTACTCCAACAAGTGTCTCACTGTGACAGCCAGCATAAACAGCCTGGATGACCGGGCAATCATCAGATGAGCCTGGCCCTAGGCCCGGCTGCGAAGGCTGAATAAAAAACTCTAAACTGGTTATGGGTGTATGAAATACTGTCACCACCCTTACCTCCAACACTGCCAGTTTCCTTACCCCCAACACTGTCACCACCCTCACCTCCAACACTGTCACCACCCTCACCTCCAACACTGTCACCACCCTCACCTCCAACACTGTCACCACCCTCACCTCCAACACTGTCACCACCCTCACCTCCAACACTGTCACCAACCTCACCTCCAACACTGTCACCAACCTCACCTCCAACACTGTCACCACCTAACGTCATCTATATCTATACATACACATATATATATATATATATATATATATATATATATATATATATATATATATATATATATATATATATATATATTTGTACATACATAAATACATTATGTTTACACGCAGCTATTGTATTGGCCAAAACTAAATGTGAATTCCTCGCATATTACTCCCCTGACTTTCCAACAACATTGATGAAGCTTGTTTAGCAAGCTTGCAAAGCTTATGCCAAAAATTTTCCTATTTCTGGCAAGGAAAAAAAACAATTGTAAAAAGAATTAGTTTTTTTTTTTTTGCCACTTTAAATAACGAATTTTTTCAGGAATGTCAACAAAGAACCTCATAAACAGCTGTGCACGAAATGTTGCAAACCTTGCAGAGTATGTAGTAGCTGTGTGTGTCCCACAGCTGGTTAAGCCTGTATGTGCCTGTGTGTGTTCAAGATTTGCAACAAGATTGCTGCCAGAACTGAGATTGCTGACCCATTTGGTCTAGACTATAAAAAAGAAACGAGCAACTGAAAGGATACGACGACCAGTGTAAAAAAAACACTTGAAGATACAGTTACAATTCGTAACAGGGCAGACAGGGACAGTCTGACGCGGAGATGGGTACAGAACACATCTGAAGTTAAAAAAATAATTGATCAAAGGGAAGTTAGGAAGAACTTCAGTCTCAGGGAAGTTGGGAAGTTTAATAACTTGGATGAAGTGGTGGAAGCAAACTCTGTAGAAAGTTTAAAGGGTAATGAATTATTAAAAGTTTTGAGACTGGGTCCAAGAGCTATGCCTCAACCCCTGCGAACTATTAGATGAGTACATCTAGGTGATGACACCAACAGGACACCGGCTGTGTGGCTCGTCTTGCTTTAGGAAAAGTGAGTGGACTGAAGAGTTGTGGTTGACTTTAGTGTCATAGTGAATAGGTGCAGTTAGTGGTAGTGTTAAGTGAAGTGGTGGTGGTGGTGGTAGTGGTGGTGGTGGTGGTAGTGGTGGTAGTGGTAGTGATGGTGGTAGTGGTAGTGGTGGTGGTAGTGGTGGTAGTGGTGGTGGTGGTAGTGGTGGTAGTGGTAGTGGTAGTAGTGGTGGTAGTGGTAGTAGTGGTGGTGGTAGTAGTGGTGGTGGTAGTAGTGGTGGTGGTAGTGGTGGTGGTGGTGGTAGTAGTGGTGGTGGTGGTAGTAGTGGTGGTGGTGGTAGTAGTGGTGGTGGTAGTAGTGGTGGTGGTGGTAGTAGTGGTGGTGGTGGTGGTAGTGGTGGTGGTGGTAGTAGTGGTGGTAGTGGTAGTAGTGGTGGTGGTGGTGGTGATGGTGTCAGCATTGTTGGTGATAGTTGTGATCACAGAGGTGGTGATAACAATGGTGATTTTGTAGTGCTGAGTGGTGGCAATGTTGATGGCAGTGTTAGCGGCAGTGGTGGATGGTGGTAATGACAGAGGTGGTGGACAGTGGAGGCTAGGGAGAGCCCAACCCTCCCTCCCTCCCTCCCTCCCTCCAGCCATCAGTCCAGGAGTAATTAAAGAAGGATTATTAACAGCGTGAGGGAGAGTCGTGCTACTTCAAGGTTGTCAGCGTCACTGGTACCAGACATGGGAAAGACAGGCAGAGGAAAGTGAAGGGAGGGTAACAGTGCCACCAGTTAGGAAGAAGACGGGTATTAGTGCCAACAGTTAGGGAGACAGGCAACAGTGCCACCAGTTAGGAAGAAGACGGTATCAGTGCCACCAGTTAGGAAGAAGACGGGTGTCAGTGCCACCAGTTAGAAAGAAGACGGGTATTAGTGCCAACAGTTAGGAAGACAGGCAACAGTGCCACCAGTTAGGAAGAAGACGGGTGTCAGTGCCACCAGTTAGAAAGAAGACGGGTGTCAGTGCCACCAGTTAGAAAGAAGATAGATAACCTTACAGTTCCATCAGTTAGAGATGATAGATAATGCAGGTCATTTCCACCAGTTAAGAATGATAGGCAAGGCAGTGCCACCAGTTAGGTAACAGGGGCAAGACAGTACCACCAGTTAGGTAACAGGGGCAAGACAGTACCACCAGTTAGTCGCTGTATTAATACGGACCAAAACATCGTCAGCGAGAAAGAGGAAACGAGGTGCCATTATCTAATCTAAACTGTTCCTTAAAAACCTCTACGTTATTATTGTGATGGTTTAGAGATACACGCGTAAGGGGAGGGTTATTCGGCGTCTGGAGAATGGGAGGTAAACAGGTTTGATTCGAGGAAGTGAAAGAGAAACTCCAAGTCCTTGGATCAAGAGCCCTTTAAGCGGCATCAAAGCATTTCTTGGCTCTGGGCGTGTTCCTTCCATAGAGTTATATTCTGCCAAATAGAGGGAGGAGAGGAGGGAAGAAGAGGGTGGGCAGTGGGAGAAGGGAAGAGGGAGGAAAGCAATAAACAGGAAGTAGAGGATGTGGAAGAGGAAGATAGATAATAGTTGAGAGAAATAACAGGTGGACGAACATAGGATAGGATGAAGGAGGAATGAGTGGGCAGGAAGAGGAACAAGATGTAAAAAAAAAAAGTAAAGAGAGAATAAAAATGAAAAAGGGGGAGATGGTTGACGGAGGAGGAATGAGACAAGGAAGCTTGAGAAAGTAAGAACAAGAAAACATGCAAGCTAAGACCCGAGGAACAACAAAAAGCTTTTTTTTTTTATTTAAATTTTATGGTTCCCTAGGCACGAAAAGTTTTATCAAATTAGGACTTGATAAAGGTCTAGCCTGAGCGAAACGTTAGACCAGCAAAACCTTGTTCTGGCTTTTGTGAGAAACGAACGTCAGGATATTTTAACTATTCCTGAAAAATGTTACTCAGACTTTAGATTGTCTTAAACATTGATAAGAACATCAAAGGAGATCCTAAAAATATGTTGCAGGATACTCAGGGGATCTAGCAAGCTGCAACAAGCAACTAAGATTTTTCAAACAGATTTTAATCTTCCAACGAGGACTTTGTTGCAACTAAGAGATAATCCCAGTGTCGCTCAAGTTATCAGTCTTGCAAGGCACTGGGATTATCATTCAGCACCACAGCCAGTTGTTGGGGCGGTGATGACGTTGATTGAGATGGCGGATCCAGGGGCGGCGGGGGGCGGCAGGGGGCGGTGGCAGCACCAACAACAGCAACAAACCAGCCGAAGGCAATTGGCGAAGCAGAATAACTGGACGAGATAACTAACTTCTTTAGAGAACAATTCCTTCATTACGGCCTTGATTTAACGAGTTCTCGCAAATGTGGTCAGTCGTAGCTTGCTTAAGCAGCCCTAACGCATCCCAATCAGTGGTAAGCAATGTATGAATGATGATAACTGATTGAACATAAGAGTTTCCTAGTGGAACAAACTCCCGAGTAACGTCATTGAAGCTAAAACGTTGTGTAGTTCTAAAAATAGGTCAGACAGGTATACGAGGTGTGGGTGGATCTGAGTTGGACTTGCCTATCATGGGCCAGTAGGCCTGTTGCAGTGCTTCTTCCTATGTTCTTTAACCTGACAATGAAATCGGCAGTTGCTTATCCCGGGATTTTTCCATTTTTTCTTTATTTGTAGGAAGTTTAATTTGCTTTACTTAGAGTTTATTTACATTTGAATGGACTGTGTGTGTCAGGTTAAAACTACTACTGCTGCTGCTGTTGCTGCTACTTTCCGCTACTATTGTTACTTTAGGAAGAATCCGACGCACGAGATGCTCCTGCGTTTGTTACTTGGGCTGACGTGTTCCGCATCGCTATTACGACTGCTACTTTCCTTCAATAAGATATAAAAAAAAGAACTCGACAGGGTTAGATTTGAGAATGACCTGCCTAGCATGGGCTAGTAGATCAGCCGCTCTTCTCCTTTATTTTTATGCTCTCACATCTGGTAACGCGGTGTCCAAGAGGCCCAACTAACGCTCAATCATCCCGTTCTTCATGCGTGGTGCAAAGCCGAGGCAGCTCAATGACAGGTGGACACCATTACGTGAAGACTGCATGGGCGAAAACAGGATCAAACGTTAAAAAAAAAACAAAGAATCTCTGGTTTCAGTCTGAATACAAAAGAAACGTAGACCCACCTACCTCCTGCACTGTGTTCATACCAGGCGTATAACTATCTGCCCTACTGCCAGATGAATTGAAATGCTGCATTGACGACGATAACGAAGAGATACGGTATAGAATAAGTTTGCATAAGAAAAATATTTCGTTCTGTGTACAGGTTTTATGAAGTCTTCGTCTCTACGCAGAGAGAAACACTGTCACAATAAAAGCTTGCTAAGCATGCTGTGCCCTTTTCTTCAAGTCGTATAAGTAATAAACACAGCAACAGTTGTATACAGGTAGTGAGAGGCATAACAAGGCGCAGGCTGACGTCTGCCCTAGCCTTCCACTGAAGAAAAAGACATCAGAAGAGGTGGGCCAGCACAGTCTCTAGGGCAGTGGCCAACAATGGGCGCATAAATCTGTAACTTTTTTTCCCGCTTCTTATTTGCTAATTGACGGTGAAGATTATGAAAACCCACTCAGGGTGGAACCTCAGGAAGGGGCCAGGGTAGTAGATTCAGGGTCATGGGAGACCTAGTGGGAACTCAGGGCCAGGATAGCAAGGTCAGGGTCTCTGGAGATTAAAACTTACATTACTCCTTCTGGAATAAGACCTTAATAGCATAACTATTAATAATAATATGGTGTTACAATCAAAATCGCTGCATCGAATGACACAAAATAAAAAACAGCTGTACATTAACCTATAAAAACTACATATAAACCAATATAAAATGTACAGAACCTATAGAAACTAAACCTGTACCTTGAAGCGTATGTTATTTAAATTATTTGTCTAAGTAGGACTGTACAATGAGACGACAACTCCAGAAGTCAGTGACATACGTTCTTATAACAATCACCAAAGACGTTAAATTTTTACATACTTGCTCATCAAAATTCTCTAAACAGCGTTATTTAGGTTAAGTTAGTTAGGTTAGGTTAAGATACGTTACGTTTGTTTGGTTAAATTATCGTTGATTCATGATAAGCACCTTAGGGAGTATGTTCGGCCGATGGGAAGCAGACATCGTGTTGAAAATACATAAGCACCATGCATCCATATGTTTGTACGATGCTTGGGTGTGGATACATGGCCCGTATGTATTTTTTAACTAGTTTATGCTTGCTGAAATTACTACTTACACTATGCAAAAACTAGTCTATAAATCCATCCTGTGGACGGTAGTGTATGAACTAGTTCCCTTAACGGTATTGTATGAACTAGTTCCCTTAACCGGTTAACACGAAGACATCTAAATTTATATCTATAGTCGTCTTATCTGTTGCAAGCAAATTTAGATTTACATAATATGTCTGGCATCTCATATTCAATAATAAAATACTTTGATATATCACATAAGTTATTATGCTAGCTAAATACTCCTCAATAAGTGCTTAATGGAACTTGTAGTGTTAAAGGCTGACCATATACTCTGCACTACGTTTTGATTATCTATGCGTCTGCCAGACGGCTTGAAACACTTTTAACCAAGCCTCAGCCTGTCTTTTACAACATCATCCAGTCAGTTCACATTACAAGTTGCTCCATAGATATGCTCATCTACGTTCATGTTATCCATAGCAATAAATTACACAGGCTTCTAACTGCATTCCTGTGACACTCACTTTCATTATTTAGTTTTCTCCCGATCCTATTCTTAATGTTAGACACGAAAATATACCCAAGTTACAAACTTTGGCTAACTTGTCAGCTGTATAATGAATGAGTAATTCTGTGTGGAATCCATAAAAATTGTACATTAATTTTTTATTCTCTGATGCTGAAGTATTTTTATTTGGCTTCTCCCAGTGAGCGTGGGAATCCAGTGTCCTCAATGGTGACAGAGAATCAGTAATAATCAAAGAGTTAGGCCCAGTGTCTTCAGTTAACTCTAGTGCCATTAGGGTGGTAAGCAACTCAGTTTGCAGTGTAGACGCCCAGTTGTTAATTCTTATGCCTACTCGAACATAATTCTCAGCGTTCTTATCTAGGGAGGTGACAACAAGAGCAGATGCAGCTCTGCCAGTAGACTCCTGCTTAGATCCATCAGTTTACTCACCTAATTGTGGTTGCAGGGGTCGAGACTCGGCTCTTGTGATGTATTCTTATTGACAGGCGAGAAATTTCCTTCTTGAACAGTTACCTTTTCATAAGCCAATAAAAAATGTTCACATACCAATAAAAAATGAAAGAGTTTCAATTAAACATTATAGAAAAACATGCTGGATGAGTGAGTGAAGAACATTCATTGTTTTATTGAATGATGAGTAAAATTTCCCAACAGAACTCAATGGTCATTCAGCACTTGTTCTGTACACGTCAAAAAAAGAAGAAAAAATAGAACAAATATCTCTAATAAAATTAAATGAATAAACTTTTTAAATTCTAAATTAAACAGTGTACTATAAAGTAATTAACAAAAATATCACTGATATCTCTACGTGCAACGGCAATTAAAAACAAATCATACTTGAATCTAAATGACCTAAACGTAAGAGACAGGAATAATAGATTTGTTTGACCGTTAAAGGTACAACAGAAGTTGTGAACAGAGGCAGAGGACAACTTTCAAATAAATTCCCACGGATCAGCAGTGTGTGTTTTGCTCTAATGAGACTTGTCTGACACTGGCAGCATCCGTCTGACACTGGCAGTATCCGTCTGACACTGGCAGTATCCGTCTGACACTGGCAGTATCCGTCTGACACTGGCAGTATCCGTCTGACACTGGCAGCGTCCGTCTGACACTGGCAACGTCCGTCTGACACTGGCAGTATCCGTCTGACACTGGCAGCGTCCGTCTGACACTGGCAGCGTCCGTCTGACACTGGCAGTATCCGTCTGACACTGGCAACGTCCGTCTGACACTGGCAGTATCCGTCTGACACTGGCAGTATCCGTCTGACACTGGCAGCGTCCGTCTGACACTGGCAGCGTCCGTCTGACACTGGCAGTATCCGTCTGACACTGGCAGCGTCCGTCTGACACTGGCAGCGTCCGTCTGACACTGGCAACGTCCGTCTGACACTGGCAGTATCCGTCTGACACTGGCAACGTCCGTCTGACACTGGCAGCATCCGTCTGACACTGGAAGTATCCGTCTGACACTGGCAACGTCCGTCTGACACTGGCAGCATCCGTCTGACACTGGCAGTATCCGTCTGACACTGGCAACGTCCGTCTGACACTGGCAACGTCCGTCTGACACTGGCAACGTCCGTCTGACACTGGCAGTATCCGTCTGACACTGGCAACGTCCGTCTGACACTGGCACTATCCGTCTGACACTGGCAACGTCCGTCTGACACTGGCACTATCCGTCTGACACTGGCAACGTCCGTCTGACACTGGCAGTATCCGTCTGACACTGGCAGTATCCGTCTGACACTGGCAGCATCCGTCTGACACTGGCAGTATCCGTCTGACACTGGCAGCATCCGTCTGACACTGGCAGTATCCGTCTGACACTGGCAGTATCCGTCTGACACTGGCAACGTCCGTCTGACACTGGCAGCATCCGTCTGACACTGGCAGCATCCGTCTGACACTGGCAGCATCCGTCTGACACTGGCAGCATCCGTCTGACACTGGCAGTATCCATCTGACACTGGCAGTATCCGTCTGATACTGGCAGTATCCGTCTGACACTGGCAGTGTCCGTCTGATACTGGCAGTGTCCGTCTGACACTGGCAGTGTCCGTCTGACACTGGCAGTGTCCGTCTGACACTGGCAGTGTCCGTCTGATACTGGCAGTGTCCGTCTGACACTGGCAGTGTCCGTCTGACACTGGCAGTGTCCGTCTGACACTGGCAGTATCCGTCTGACACTGGCAGTGTCCGTCTGACACTGGCAGTATCCGTCTGATACTGGCAGTGTCCGTCTGACACTGGCAGTGTCCGTCTGATACTGGCAGTGTCCGTCTGACACTGGCAGTGTCCGTCTGACACTGGCAGTGTCCGTCTGACACTGGCAGTGTCCGTCTGACACTGGCAGTGTCCGTCTGACACTGGCAGCGTCCGTCTGACACTGGCAGTGTCCCTCTGGCACAGGCAGTATCCGTCTGACACTGGCAGTATCCCTCTGGCACAGGCAGTATCCCTCTGGCACAGGCAGTATCCCTCTGTCACAGGCAGTATCCGACTGTCACTGGCAGTATCCCTCTGGCACTGGCAGTATCCCTCTGGCACAGGCAGTATCCACCTTACACAGGTAGTATCCGTCTGGCACAGGCAGTATCTCTCTGGCACAGGCAGTATCCACCTTACACAGGTAGTATCCGTCTGGCACTGGCAGTATCTCTCTGGCACTGGCAGTATCCCTCTGGCACAGGCAGTATCCACCTTACACAGGTAGTATCCGTCTGGCACAGGCAGTATCTCTCTGGCACAGGCAGTATCCACTTTATACAGGTAGTATCCGTCTGGCACTGGCAGTATCCCTCTGGCACTGGCAGTATCCATCTTACACAGGTAGTATCCGTCTGGCACAGGCAGTAACCACCTTACACAGGCAGTATCCCTTTGGCACTGGCAGTATCCGTCTGACACTGGCAGTATCTGTCTGGCACTGGCAGTATCATAGAATCTTCTTACAGCTGTCTTCTACACCTCTGTTTCTAACCTCTGACCCACCTTATAGGTATGATTAGTAACTCCCGTCCATCTAAAACAACATCTGCAACTGATACAACTCCACCTCTTCTACTGGCGTCACTATAAAAAAAATTCACCATTATATCCCTATACAGACCTGAAAACAATCAGCCATGCAGGTGAAAAGTCTCTCTAGTAGTCATCCATGTGCCGAGTAAGACATATCCTATTCATCAGCTTTTTATTGTATACCATTGGTAATATGACAGGTGTGGCACATGAGTCTTATTGGTACGTCACATTCGCCACAGACACTGCTAACTGCCAAATTATACTTCCTTGCAATGTCGCGAGCATTTCTTGAAAGGATTCAAATTGGGTCATCATGACAATGACAGATGAATATACTAATTGTCCTGGCTGCATGATTCACTACTCGGCTGCAACAAGACATTATACAATGCATCATAACTGCATGATTCACTACGCGGCTGCGACAGGGCATTATACAATGAATCATATTTTACAACGAGGAAGCAGTCATTAGGCAGAAATAACTCGCAATTTTAGAGACGGCATTTAGTACTAAAGTACGAATTATCCAGACTTGTTACAGATTGTACAAACTTTCCCTGGCCGTCTCTCACCCTCCAGTAAACTGTTCCTGAGGCTACGTTACTCAGAATTATCGTTAAGCATTTTATTTATCAGAAAATTCACGAACCATACTTGCTAGTCTGTCCTTGGGGCCATGTTAGTAATTCTAAGCCGCAGATGCGACGGTATTTTGTCGTATTAGGATTTCTGAAGATAACATAAGCACTAAGCAATGAAAAAGAAATAGAAATGATGATGATGATGATTGATGATTTTCCTCCGCCTCCTATTCCTCGTTATATTTCTCTTTCACCATCTTCATTTCTCCCTATCTCCTCCCAGTAACCTCGCCAATAAACATTTTTATTCAACCATTTTCTTGCAACATAACGCAACAACATACCAAGAACACTTACAAAACTCATACAGGAAACAGACATGCAACGAGCAGGAAAACCAACAAGGAGGAGACAGACCAGAAAGGAGGAGGAAAGCCATTGAGGTTTCCATCAGAGGAAAGAAGCCCTGCATAAATTTCCTCCAAGCACCTGGCTAACAAGCAGGATGAGGGAGAATTCGACAGCGTTAATCATTTAGCGAATTGCATTTAGCGATACATAAAAAAAAGGAGAATCACTCACGTCATTAAAATCATTATACAAATCATTTTATAAGGTCTTGACGTCATAACGTTTAACATAGTTCGTTTCCAGCATGCAAAAGGGACGTCACGGGAGTTCCACTGAACCTTGCACAGTTGCGGTTCAAACGCTCCACAGTGTTCAATTTGTGATTTATGACATATTTGCAGTGGGTAGTAGTCTGAGGGTGACTGAACGTTGCTTTCAGTATTCACTGCACTGTAAATTCACTGTTGTGAAAGCGCGTAAATATGATAAATGCTTGTGGAATATACTGAACGAGCAACTAAGGCAACAAGATTTAGGCTTGAAATCGGTATTACACCCCTGGCGGAGTTATTACCCCACTCAGCCCATTCTTTCCCAACTTCTGGCAGAAGGAAGGAACTTGCAAGATTTATAGCACGTTTCTACCAACAAGTTCATTCATTGCCTATTGTACAAGGTTTCATACACTCATACACACACTTAAAAGAAAAATATTCATTGAAATCAATCACACAAACAAGCATGCAAGAAAATGCAGTAACCTAATATCACCCAAATATAATATTAAATTAGATATTGACTTACTTTTTACACGCGCCTCGTGAATGACATTAAATATGATTTAGTACAACTAAACAAAGTATTTTAGATCTTCTCTAGTAAAAAGAGCAACAGCGAATTCTAAAGAGCACTTTGTCGGTGCGCGCGAGGCGCTCTAATAACAGGTGAGACACAGGTGAACCTTCTGAAGTGTCACGACACCTTTACCTGTTACAGGAAGTGCTCTGAGGGAAAAAAAATTAATTTTAATTTCTTGAAACTGGAGAGATGTTTCAGCTAAATGTATTGCACCACTCTTGTTATTTTATTAACTGCAATAATGTCTTTCTGTTCGTTTTTGTCTCTCTCTCTTCCTGTTCCCTCGCCCGAGTCCTCTGAAAACTGTCTTCGTGATCAATCACACACACACACACACACACACACACACACACACACACACACACACACACACACACACACACACACACACACACACACACATACACACATACACACATACAAAAAAAAAAAAGTTTGTATGGTTCCAAGATCCTGCACAAAATTATAACAATGCCTAAATCACTACAAGACTTTCGTAAACTGATGAAATGGAGTGATGAATTTTAATTTTGATTAGTAAAATAAGATCACGTTGCGAATATAAACATCAAAGACTCACGAAATCGTAATGACACGATTGCAAACAAACCATACCACGGGCGGGATTTGAACCCGCGGTCAGAGAGTCTGGAGTTTTGAGACTCTCTGGCTAAACGCCAAATATTGAGAGAGAGAGAGAGAGAGAGAGAGAGAGAGAGAGAGAGAGAGAGAGAGAGATTCATTTTTAATAAGTCTTAAAATTTATGGAAGGGTAAATAGTGAAATAAAGGTAAAATATAACAATATATTCAGGCTGAGAAATGGCTTGGTAAGTACATGTCATGCCGCCCAAACCTCGCCACCACCGCAAGGTGACCCAGCGTCAGAAGGCTCGAAACCTCAACACCTTTGTTAATCCACTGCATTATTTTCATTAGCACCAGCTCCTTGGATCAAGAGCCCTCTACCAGCATTAAGGCGCACAATCACCTCAGCTGGCCGCCACTCCTGACCAGGAAGGTTTGTCGTAACGTTGCTCGTCTCTCATGGAACATTTAGCTCACTAACCCAAAGAACCTGGTCAAGTTATCTTTATTACCATATAACTTTTAAAACTAGTACTCCGAATATCATTGCGAAGGTTTATGGTCAACCTCAACCTACTTTAGTGACGAATATATATATATATATAAATTATAATTACATATACACACATGTGTATTAGCAGTCTGTGAGATGCGCCCCAGCGAAGAGTGATGCATACATAATTACGAAAACTACTGCAACAAAAGAAAAAAATGATGTCAAAGATACACACCAATAATAAAGAGTGGAGAAGGTATGTGAGCGGAATCACAGACTACCTTATCCTGACCGGTGAGCAAGCGAGCCAGCGGGGCCACTGCCAAGGCCTGCTGCATGTTTGGATAACTGAAGGTGACTAGAGGTCTTCAAGATTTACCTGCTATTTTGTATGCTCAGGAGACAGAAAGGAAAGACCAACATTTATGAGATAAAGCAATCAACAGGCTTCCGTTTCCCACTCTTATGAGAGGAGGTTAGTACCTCCCTGGACTGTTGCTGTCTACTCTTATGAGAGGAGGGTAGTGCCTCCCTGGACTATTGCTGTCTACTCATTTTGAGAGGAGGGTAGTGTATCCCTGGACTGTTGCTGTCTACTCATTCGAAAGGAGGGTAGTACCTCCCTAGACCGTTGCTGTCTACTCATTTGAAAGGCCTGGACTGTTGCTGTCTACTCATTTGAAAGGCCTGGACTGTTGCTGTCTACTCATTTGAAAGGCCTGGGCTGTTGCTGTCTATTCATTTGAAAGGCCTGGGCTGTTGCTGTATACTCTTGAGAAGACGGTATTACCTTTCAGGATTATTGTTGCCTACTTATGTGAGAGGAGGGCAGTACCTTCATGAATTATTGCTATCTACTTATATGAGAGGACGTTAGTCAGTACCTCTTTGGATTATTACTGTTTGCCATCAGCCACCACATCATCATCTGCACAGTTAGCCACTTGCGCTACAGAGGTTGTTATACCCGCCTCCCGCACAGGGTTTGATGGACCCGTGTCAGACGATGGGCTCTTAAGAACGCAATAACAAAATTGAACACGGACAGGAGACCATCCCAGGACGGGTGGTATGGGGCCATCTATTTTCAGTTGTTTACATGCCAACTTGTAGGAAGAAGAGCAATGCCTAAAACTTATCTAAGCAAGACTTAATCCTGCACTACCTGGGGCCAGCAAGGAGAACCACCTCCAACACACCCCAGTGCCTGCACAGGTGTGTGCACACCAAACCTGTTCACCTCACTCACTCCCTCTCTCTCTCCTTCCTTTCCTCTCTTCTCTCCATACGTCCATCCCTCCCTTCCTCCTTCCTTCCCTCCCTCCCTCCCTCATAATTATTAAGAGCAAATATACGGCATATAATTCTAGCTAGAAAATCATCCAAGAGATCCACAATAAATAAAATATCTTACAAAATAAATAACTAGATGGGACAACATCTGTATGCTTAACACATCAGACCATCACAAGGTTATATACACCGAGAGGTTTATGTTTTCCTGGTTATATACACCGTGAGGTGCATATATCTCAGTGTACATCGAGTGACAGTTTGCTTTGATTCCTATTTTAGGAATTACGCATCCTTGGCTGGTGGTGAACAGGTTACACCCAGCATTAATGATATTTTGAGTAGTCGATAGTTGTTCAACCCAGTTAACTAAGCAACCATCATGCTGCGCACTTGGTATTAATTCCCATGAGTATATCATTCTTGATGTGTGTAGTATACTTAGCGGAGTGCACATCTCAGAGGTATACATCTTACACCGTACTTTAATCCGTTTATTAAGAATCCAGTTACTCATGACTGTTAGTGTACAAGAGAGAGAAGTATTTAATGACTGCCCATCTGCGCAGTTGACCAGCTTCAAATCTAATACACCAAGTAGCCAGAGCGATGAATCCAGCTCTGATAGGCCTCTGCTAGAGTTCACCAGAGGGTCATCGGCTACGTACAAGAAACATCCTATGACTAAGACCCGTGTCAACGTCCGTATTTTCTCCCTGACGAATAAACTAACCAACTAATGTTACGTTACTGCCACAAAACGCCACAGTAAAGAAAAATGAAAGATCCCTAGTTAAAATGTTAACAGTAACACAGGACCCTTACAAATCACTAAATATTCTATCCACAATTCAGAGTCAGAAATGATTACAGTACCCAAGACACGTGAAGCAATACAGAGGTCAACGTCAAGACAATCACAACTCTCTTATATATATAATAGGCTTTACAACTTCCGCTGCAATAAAACTTAAAGCCAGATAATTCATACAAATTATTCTCTCAACTTGGCCAACTTAGAATCACTACTAAATGCTTCTGACTGCAACGCGTCATCAACGTAACAATGAACACGCAATATAGCCACAAACAAGTCCTAATGATATCTGATATTTTCATAATTCTCTAGTACACATGATGCAACAAATGCAACAAACACATAATACCAAGATAATTATAACTTGGTGAATGTATCAAAATAATGTACAGTCGCTAATATTCAAGCGCACGTCTTTGCTTACCTGCCATCCACACCAATTTCCTTATCACCCCCAGAAATCCTCTGTTCAACGGTGCTGTAGCTAGTAGATAACCACCTCATTTCCTCTGTAAAAACGGTGCTGTACCTAGCAGGTAACCACCTCACATCCTCTGTACAACGATGATATATAACCTTGCTCTAACCACCGTAAGTGGTTTTAATATATTAGCTCACAGCAAATCTTTAATCTAGACGAGTTTCGCTCTGGGTAAACTTTCTTCAAGTCACGACTTGATAAATCTCTATACAGAGAAAAACTTTGTTTATTTAAAATTTCCTCTGCACAAAACATCTATATACCATACTTGTCGGCAGACAGTACCTGCCATCCAGTACCTGCCATCCAGTACCTGCCATCCAGTACCTGCCATCCAGTACCTGCCATCCAGTACCTGCCATCCAGCACCTGCCATCCAGCACCTGCCATCCAGCACACCCACGCTATGAACTTTGTCTGAAGACAACCCATCTTTCAAAGAAAACGTCAGATTGTCTTACTATGACCATAGAAAATGCGACGATAATACATGTGATCTCTGGTTTTGTGGTATAATCACTTCTTCAGTCTTGTATATAGTACCCCGTTGTGCGTTATTGTAGAATGGTTTCGATCGTATTCTTTGCGTGTGTGTATTCTGCATGCTGCAGTTGACATTTCTGTGCGTGATACATAAATAAACAACATGGATCTGTGTACGTCTGTCTCTTATCAAAACAGTCTCGTCATTACGTACTGTTCCGTAATAGCTTAAGTTAATATAATACAAAACTATCTTTGGAACTGAGATGACAGACTGCTAAAGCACACTAAATCTGAAATCAAAACAATAAGTCAAAAAACACGAGGCGATGAGTACAAGAAGAATCTCAAGGTTAAATTATACACAGTGACGTGATTATATATGTTGAGAATTTACTTTAATCCTTACTTTAGCGTTTGTAAATGATGGTTAACAGGTTGCGTGCAGCAATAATGATCCTCGTGTGGTCGATGGAATTTATACCTCAACAGAAACCTTTCAATAAGGAATAATGTCCCATCATAACTTAAATCCACAAATTAGAAGATATTGTGTCCCAGCACAGCTTAAATGTATCCATAATAAAGACTACACTCCCTTAGGTATTAAAAATAAGGAATATGCAGCTAGCACCACTACCAGAAGCAAGCGCCGTAGCTTGCGTGATAACTCCGCTAAGGCAAGCCTCAGGCAGCGCTATGCAACTCAACAAATACTTCCGCTAGTCTATAAAGCTGTCGTGTGTGCTTTAAATTCCACTGTTTAAAGAGTGACTTCTGGATATTTTGTCCATGTGAGAGATGGAGGAAAGGAGAGGGAGAATGAGGAGGAAAATAGAGAGAGAGAGAGAGAGGTTACGATCCACGTTACCTGGTGATGCTTCTCCTCAGCATAGGTGATGGACGAGGGCGAGAGGAGGAGTCGCGTGCAGATCCCAATAGGCCAAGCTAACTGGTTCCTTCAGAAACACGCTCTTCGTTTAGAAAGAGCCGAAGAGATATTCAATTAAAGAGTTCCCAAACCGCCTGCCTCCAGCACCTCCGGCAGGTGTTCTTGTGTATATTTTCATTATACCACCTGTCGATGGTATCACCAAACAAGCCGACACAATGAATCCCTCGCGGGGGTCGAACAAACCCGACCTAAAGTCATCGTCAGCGTAGAAAAAGAGCGAAAGAAAAAACTCCTTTGCGAGTTTAAATGTTGCAAAACGGACTTCATTGTCTCGGGAGTGGGTGCTTCAAGCCTTCTATTCTTTCCATGAAGACGCATTGCTTCGCACATGAATTATTTTTCAACAATCACTGGGGGTGAAAATGAAGCAGTGTAGGAAGCCGGCGGGGATGGCAGAGGTATAACAGTAAATAATGATGGGTGGATGCTGATCAGATTAAGAAGTGGACGAAGGGACTCCGCTAATCCGTCTTGTGCTTGAGATAAAGGGTAAGGAGGGAAGGGAAGGGTGGTGGGGAAGGGAGTACAGGATGTTTGGGGAAGGGAAGGAGTAAGGAACTGGGTGTGGGAGGAGTGGATAATGGATGAGGGGGAAAATATGGAGATAATGTTATTAAAATCATAATGCTATAACTGCAAGATTCTAAATCGATAAATATGTTGCATCCTATGACTCGCAAATTCCAAACACGAGTGTAAACAACTCAGTCAGTAAACAGGCATTATTTGAACCCATGGCAAGCTAGTCCTAAAATAAGTACCCCAGTGTTCTAACCACTGTACCATGCTGGCCTAGTAAGCTTTGGCCAACTACGTTTGTTGCTATATATTGGGAAGGTAAACATGGGCTTCATTTGACCACAAATACTGGCTGGACGAATCCTCGTACCCCAGTGCATGTTGGCTGACCTGTACCTCAGTCAGTACAGTTGCCATTAAATTAAAAAGTTCGGTGAATCGAATCAAATTTTGACTGGAGTCAGTCCTGTTAAGGAGGGGAAGGAAGAATGATGGGAAGAAGGATTGGCAAGATGGGAAATGGGTGAAGGGATGGGAAAGGAGAAGGGGGGAGATAAAAGATAAAATGACCTAATCACTTTTGATTATTTGATAATGGGGTATGTGGTTTTTATTTCTCGTGACCGTGAAATTTAAGCAGGGTGCATCCCGCACTGCCCAGCACTCGTTACACATGTATACATGAAAGATATATTCATGAAAGGTATATTCATGTATACTAATGCGGTAGATGTGGGTATATTTTTTCTTTTCATCATTTCTTGGGCACGATGAGACTTCTCAGCAAGTCTTCTTATACCCGGCATTATTAGCAAGTAACAAGTAGAGTGCAAGTGTGGCTCGCCACACTTCTTCATGGAGTGGCTAGCTGGGTGTTTCTGTACTAGCTGATTTGTATTTACAGGAATCGAGCCTCAGCTCCTGGTCCTTATGTAGTAAGCACTTCCTTCCTCCTCCCTACTTACCTAGTAAACTGACTGACTACCTGACAGACTGCCTGACTGCCAGGCTATTCCTCTCTCCCTGCCTTCCTTTTTTCTCCTACCTGCCTCCCTTCTACCTTCTGTCAGCAAATACAACAACTTTTTTATCCGCCTATCCACAAGTCTAATCAGAAAATTAAAGATCAGACTTACCAGTCATCTCTGCGTCCGTCTATCTTGCATCCTCCCTCTCCCTCTCTGTCTCTGTCTCTGTCTCTCACTATGTTTCTACTCACTCTCTCTCTTGAAACCCGTTACTCACAGTCAACATCTTCCCATCACTCCCACGACCTGGTCCACTTGGATCACCATCGTGTATATTGCTAATGACAGTCGAGAGTCATTACGATGTTATCACACGACTTCATCCAACCCGGTTGTTAATTACGCTACGTGTTTTTTAAAACCCAAATTTGCTATTTTTCAAGCATCCGTTAGAAGGGAATATACACCGAGAGGCGTGTATTCTCTCGGTGTATACATGCTGTATGTATGTGTGTGTGTGTGTTTATATATATATATATATATATATATATATATATATATATATATATATATATATATATATATATATATATATATATATATCCTTGTCTGGTAGGTAGAGTTGCACACATAATGACCCTCTTAATAAGCAAGCAAACATACTTGAAGAATCATTGGAGAAACTTGTTTAAGAAGCTGCTTGAAGACTGTTTTAATTTCCTGAGCAAGATATTATATATCATAAATGGAATACAATAACACCCACAATCAAGTTACTTAAGTATTGTTCATACAACTTACTCACCAGCTAGATGCTGCATCTATGGGGAAAAGACCAGAAGCAATACTTAATTTTACCTGAGCCATGGTTCGAAGCCTCATAAAACGTCATTTATTTCTACGTCCAAAAACAATAGAAAAATATGAAGCGCAATCACCGCCATTTTGCAGCTTATAACAAGAACTGGGCGAGATACGCAGATTTTTTTTTTTTTTCAGTATGGAATAATGCTAGGAGTTTATCTGGTGCGTTCAACTATACACGATTTGTTCCAGGTAGAGAATTTAAAGCTGAACGATAAACCAATGAGAAGCTAACATTTTGGTCTTTAATTGCAAAAAGAAGTTAAAATATCTCTTGCAATTCTCGGTATATAAAAACCGGTTATTCAGCCAATTTAGTTTTTAATCTATATGAAAATCAGATAAAAACTGCAGCTCCCGGTCTTTATCTCCCTTCCTTTATCCCCCTCGCTCCTTTCCCTTCCCCCATCCTCCCCTCACCCTACTCCCTTCCCCCATCCTCCCCTCACCCTACTCCCTTCCCCCATCCTCCCCTCACCCTACTCCCTTCCCCCATCCTCCCCTCACCCTACTCCCTTCCCCCATCCTCCCCTCACCCTACTCCCTTCCCCCATCCTCCCCTCACCCTACTCCCTTCCCCATCCTCCCCTCACCCTACTCCCTTCCCCCATCCTCACCTCACCCTACTCCCTTCCCCCATCCTCCCCTCACCCTTCCCCCATCCTCCCCTTACCCTTCCCCCATCCTCCCCTCACCCTTCCCCCATCATCACCCTCACTACTCCCCCCAGTAAGTATAATTGCCAGTAATTTTCAAACATAACATTATTTGGATATAGTGTTTAAGAATCTTATTACCATTGATCTGCAGCCGCCGTCTGTTTTTTCTTTAAATGTATGCAAATTCATTATTATATTAGTGGTCTACAACACCAACGAGTTGATGAACAAGCACATCAATAACACCTTGATATTTTTATTGATGAAGATGTTTCGCCCCCCAGTGGCTTTATCCAGTCCAGTATCAATATGAACCGGAGACAGCAGAGAAGTAATGTTAAGGTGCTTAGTTCCTCAGTCGTAATAGGCCTTCAGTCCCTTAGCCAAGATAGAGGGTATTCGGTCCCCTAACCTTGATAGGTGTTCAGTCTATTAGCCTTGATTGAAAGTACTCAGCCCCTCAGCCTTGATAGGTATTCAGTGGTTTACCCATGATGATTAACAGCTCTCTTACTGGTTTGTGTTCTCAGTGTTGAACTTCTCATCGTTTGCAAAATGTCACTGCATCTTCATTTACATATTTTGATTGGTCACTGTAACATTGAAATTCACCTCAATAAATTTCTAAGGTTTCTGGTCTCTTCCATTTGCAATAAATTATAATTTTACAAGCTTAAGCTTATGTGTGTGTGTGTGTGTGTGTGTGTGTGTGTGTGTGTGTATGTATATATATATATATATATATATATATATATATATATATATATATATATATATATATATATATATATATATATATATATATTACGCCTGAGAAATAGAAATCAATATAATAGCAGTAATTAAAAATACTGGAGTTTGAGTGGTATAATTGCAGGTGTTGGTACAAAGTCAATCTACTTTTCTGTTGTTCAGATGGACGAGATAGTGAGGCAGGACTTTAATGCTATGTTAAGTGTAGTAACGGCTTGGAGGGCTGGGATAGAAGTGGAGGGGAAGTTCAGTGGAGAGGGGAAGTGAAATGGAGGGGGGAGTGTAGGGATGGGTAAGTTAAGCGAAGGTTTTTTGGGAGCGGATTGAAGATTAGTAGGGGGGGGCGTGGATAGGGGGGTAGGGAAGGATGGAAGATGGGAGAGGGAAGAATGGAGTGGAGGAAAGAGAGGAGCAGAGAGAGGTGAAGATAGTAAAAGGAAAGAAGAATTATTGGATAATGGAGTAGAGAGAGAGAGAGAGAGAGAGAGAGAGAGAGAGAGAGAGAGAGAGAGAGGCAGGCTGATGTAGGTAACTCTTAGCTTGTAAATAAAGTTAGGTACCCTAAACCTAACTTTGTAAAACCTTGTGTACAGAGAAAAATACTAGAAAAGTGGAAAGTGAAAAAAGAAGAAAATAGAATTGGAGTACCAGGGACGGGAAAGATAGAAGACGTAAAGTGTGAGTGTATGATGACTGTAAACAAGAGAAAATCCGTAAGTCTGTACACCACATAGATGAGTGAGTGTACTCCCTATGGTATGAGTGTACTCCTTATGGTATGAGTACTCCCTATGGTACGAGTACTCCCTATGGTATGAGTTTACTCCCTATGGTATGAGTTTACTCCCTATGGTATGAGTTTACTCCCTATGGTATGAGTTTACTCCCTATGGTATGAGCGTACTCCCTATGGTATGAGTGAGTATACTCCCTATGGTATGAGTGTACTTCCTATGGTATGAGTGTACTCCCTATGGTATGAGTGAGTGTACTCCCTATGGTATGAGTGAGTGTACTCCCTATGGTATGAGTGAGTACTCCCTATGGTATGAGTGTACTCCCTATGGTATGAATGTACTCCCTATGGTATGAATGTACTCCCTATGGTATGAATGTACTCCCTATGGTATGAGTGAGTACTCCCTATGGTATGAGTGAGTGCACTCCCTATGGTATGAGTGTACTCCCTATGGTATGAGTTTACTCCCTATGGTATGAGTGTACTCCCTATGGTATGAGTGAGTGTACTCCCTATGGTATGAGTGAGTGTACTCCCTATGGTATGAGTGAGTGTACTCCCTATGGTATGAGTGAGTGTACTCCCTATGGTATGAGTGAGTGTACTCCCTATGGTATGAGTGAGTGTACTCCCTATGGTATGAGTGAGTGTACTCCCTATGGTATGAGTGAGTGTACTCCCTATGGTATGAGTGAGTGTACTCCCTATGGCACGAGTACTCCATTATCTACCATTACCTCATATGCATCTGTAATTAACATGCTCCTTATCTACCCTCACATTATTACCGTCTCTTCTGCTTTAATTGTTCTTACGTGGATCGTTCATCGATTCTTTGCTGTCGTTGTTCTCTCTTCAAATACATAATGTTTTGGCTTATAAAAACAGTAACTTGATGCATAGTAAATAATAAATTTACATAGAAGAAAGGTAAATACAATAAAATCATGAAAAAAAAACTATTGTAGTGACTAACTCCACATGGAGAAAATACTTATTAAGAAGCCAAAAGAAAATATCTCGTTAAAACCAGTGTCAACAAATTTCATCATAGGACTTAAGAGCTAGTTTTTTCCTTCTTGTGAAAGATGCTTTTCCTCTTGTAATTTTTTTTTTCACATGAAAATATAATTTTGTTAGTTGTTTAGCTAATGTAAACAAAAGCCTCATACAAAGTAAATATGAAAAAAATACATATTTAAACATTGCCAATGTAGAGAATACTCTGGTTACACCCAAACTTGTATACACTGCCGAGACGTGAGTGGTTCAATGTTTACTGTGATGTCTGGTATCATGGTGATGGCCTGGGAGGCTGGGCAGCAGCTTCCAGTTCTTTATGGCCGAGGTTGTCTGATTAAAAATAAAAAAAGGAACCCTGCAAAAAGAGTAGATGAGTAAACTGGTACGTTTTGGTCAGAAAATGTTGTCAAGATTATGAAACAGTTTTGGGGAGAGAGAGAGGGAGAGAGAGAGAGAGAGAGAGAGAGAGAGAGAGAGAGAGAGAGAGAGAGAGAGAGAAAGAGAAAGAGAGAGAAAGAGAGAGAAAGGAGAAAGGAGAGAGGAAATATTAGAAAAGTTGGTGGAGGTAATGGAAATATGGAGGAAAGATCTGGAAGCAATTATTTATTGTATTGTGCAGGGAAGAATAAGCCCTGGTAGGGGTAAGGAAGAGCCAGGGATGAATGTGGGCTAAGTCCGAATAGGACCGAGATGCTCAAAGCAGGTGGGGATACGATTTTGGAGTAGTTGGTGTATTTGTTTAATACATGTATGAAGCAGGGGAAGGTACCTAAGGATTGGCAGAGAGCATGCCAGAGTCCATTGTATAAAGGGAAAAGGAACAAGAGTAAGAATTATAGAGTCAGCTCTTTATCCTCGAGAGAAAAACACTCACACAGGCGACTGCTCGGTAAAACCTCTGTCCGTCAAATAGAATTAGAAGTATGGCGACCAATTCCGATATGCAAGGGACGCAACTCTGTTGAACAAGGCGTGATTTTTGCTTGGATTCTGGTAAACAAAAATCACGCCTTTACTCAAGTTATTGATGCTGTGTTCACATAGCATCAGTAACTTGTAGCGGGCGCCTCGGCAGAGCTAGGAGACCCGGGCATCATCAAGGTTTCCTTCAGCGTAAACAAACCACTGTCTCCTGAGTGTAAAGTGGATCCTCATTTCCTTGACACATCTGAGCAAAACATTCAATTACACGGAGGCAGATATCCATGCGAGTTCTTACACAGGAGGCAAGGGAGAGTGTAGAGCAATAATGACAGGACACAAGTTTATATATCCCAGCTTGGCAATGTGTGGATTTATGGGAATTCCTTCATGTCACATACTACAAGCTATCAGCCTTCGAAAGATTTTTAGGATGCCACGACGCCATGAACGAGCGGAATATTAAACATTTTTTTTATCTCATGTAACCAAAACACATGATACCTTAATATGCACTTTGACCACAACAAAATGAAATTTAACATTAATTTTCTGTGCTTTACTACGGAAAATTGGAATTCGTGTGTCATGTTGCTGGAGGGTAGAACGACCCTGCACACCAAGTAAAAGTTCCTGGTATGCAAATTAGTCTGCCATGCTGACAAAAGGAGCCACACACACACACACTCCTACCAACATTTACAAATTCCAGCGTGGGCACTCACTCACTCGCCTCTGAGGGCATGGAGCTAGCACGGAATGACACTCTGAACGAACTTTTTACACCTCTAGAAGTCGAGTGTACAATTCTGGTGCGTTAAGCACAATTCAAAGAGTAAATTTTAGAATAAATATAACCTGAAAGTTTCAAGATATTTTTATTATTTTCAATCTCCTACTGGAAAAAATCATGACATGCTACTATTTATGTACTGAAAGATTATCTTACAAAAGCAAAAGTAAGACTTAAATTCTTTCAAAGGTACTAATAGGATCCTACCTAAAAACTAGAAGCATATATTGAATTCAGTGCTAAATTGCTCGATTAACTCAAGTAGTGGAATTAGTGCATTTTTGGAGGTTTCCAGCAACAGCAGATCACCTGACACCCTTTGGCACATGTTTCCAGCACCACACACCTGAACACTACTGGACGTGTTTTCCCTACATCAAATTCTCATTCTTTCAATTACTGGATCCCTGCACACGGTACACAGAACAGGAATGACCAATGTTCCTTGATTTATTAGCCGTATATAATAATTTCCTTATAATTGCTTTTGCTTCTTCTGCATGTTGTATCTCATACATGTCTTCTATCTCAGTATTTATATTCGATATTTTAATAACTTATCATGATCGCAAAATCACCTTTCTGATGAGAAAAATTGATTTGCTGTCGACTTCTTCTCATTTCTTCAATCTACCCTCATCTATGCTCTTTCATCACATTTTCTTCCCTCTTTCTCTAACACTACTCCTGCTACTCCTCACTATTGTTCAGCTGGTTTCTAAATCCCTCTTAAGAATACACAACGACAATGTTTGAAAATTATGCTGAGCAAATGGATGAATCTTACTATAGCCAGGTGGCCTAGTGGCTTGCGCACTGGCCTGGAATTTTACTACTCACTCGCCGTGGGTTCAAAATCCACCCGTTCCCTGTTTCGTAAATGGAGCATCTTGTCTACTTTTTTTTCGCTATTCCACCTTTATTAATGAATTAATCTTTGGTAATTTTCAGAGATAATAAATCAACCGAGTTAGTCCTGGAAATATGCAGAGATTATCCAAATGGATTGGAACCCTAGAGAAGAAAATAAGTAAAAGGTTTTGAATCCTGTGTCCACCATTCCTTTTCTTGTATGTTTGTAAAGTGGGGTAAAGACAAGTGTAACGTTTAGGACATTTACTAAGGAAACGTTTCTCCCAATACGAGCTGTGTCACATCTGTCTCAGTGCACCTACCAAAGTGTACACACTTCTGTATACACCCACCAACGTACGAGCCCGTCTGTCAATGTATATACCCCTATGCATGTACACACCTACCAATGCATGTACACCTACCAATGCATGTACACACCATTACACAGTGGCAGTTTAACAAGGTAATCCGCACCTTCTCCATAACTCAAACCGGGCAATAATCTAACGTTATTTATTTAATTGGCCGGAAATTTAGAGAGATAATTATCTTGCCATCGCTTCTTATTTCCTTTCTCTCTCGTCTTCAGCCTAACCACCGAGACGAGACTGAGAGGGAGTCAAGCAGACTATGGCAGTACAGAAGCACAAGACAGCACCATGTACGGATACCAGGCACGGACACCAGGCACAGTTGGGCTCGTCTCTCCCCTCACCCAGTGCCAGGTTAGGACTGGTCCTCCTGTCAACTCTTGCATATTGTAACCTGTGGGAGTCTACTCACCTGTTTGCGACTGCAGGAGTCTAGTCACGGCTCATGGCCTCGCCTCTTCGCTGGTGTGCTGTCTTCGCCCTGGTGACGGTGCTGGAGCTTTCGTCACATGCCTGTTGTACTACTGTTATACACAGAAGGTCTGGAGTATACCTGGAGAGGGTTTCGGGGGTCAGCGCCCCCGTAGTTTGGTCTGTGACCAGGCATCGGCGTGGATCAGGGTCTGATCAACCGGCTGTTAGTGCTGGCAGCACGCAAGCCGAAGTACGAACCACAATCCGGCTGGTCAGGTACTGATTTTAAGTGCCACTAAATCAGATGGTACTGATTTTAAGGCTACTAAAATATCTGAACTTGGTCTAATATGAGTAAATTCTTCTCTCTACTTTCCACAAAACATTTCGTTCTTGAGAGCGGATTTCAACACTCAAATACTTTCCCGTGTGGCCCAAATGACCCTTAAACAAGAAGGATTGGCTCGAGAAGTTTATTTTGCCTTCTGTCAACCACTGTATTGTGCTGTGCAAGTTTAATGGCCTTTGTGTCCCCCCATCCCACTGTTTCTATCACCCTGAGTCCCCCAACAAACTCCCCACACACTCTCACACACACACACACACACACACACACACACACACACACACACACACACACACACACACACACACACACACACACACACACACCCACACCCACACACACAAACAGCATCGCCCTCTCCTCCTCCTCCTCTCATCTCCCCTACAAACAACATCGCCGCGGTCATTCACTCTCTATAATGACATGAGGGAAAACAGTATCAGCTTTCAGGAGAGTCGAGACACTGAGGTGGGTGAGTTGGGCATCGCCCTCAGTATCCCAAGACGCCAGACCCACAACCCTTTGTTCCGGCTGACATCCCAACCTTATTTTTGCCCTTCCATCTCGTTTTTGAGGTCTCTGGACCAAATTGGCTGGGTGAGCTTGCATTTTGGTGAGGGTGGGTGGATGTGGGGTGTGAGATGAGGGATGTGGGGGAATGGATTGTGCAAAGGGTGTGGATAGTGGAATGTGAGGGGTGTGGGAAAGGGAGTAAGAGGGGTGTGGGGTATATTTGAGGAGTGTATGTATATAAGGGTGTAAGAAATAAAAAAAAGACACAGTAAACTAGAACAAGGCGCAAATGAGTAATTAATGGTCCAAGTCGGACCGAAATGTCTTAAGGTTCTGTCTCCTATGTGCGGGTTATCTGAGATTAAGATGTAGATTATGTGGGATATGTAAGGGGTGTGCGGTATGTAAGGTGTGTGGGGTATATAAAGAGTGTGGACTATGTAAGGAGTGTGGGATATGTAAGGGGTGTGAGGTATGTAAGGGGTGTGGGGTATGTAAGGGGTGTGGGGTATGTAAGGGGTGTGGGGTATGTAAGGGGTGTGGGGTATGTAAGGGGTGTGGGATATGTAAGGGGTGTGGGATATGTAAGGGGTGTGGGATATGTAAGGGGTGTGGGGTATGTAAGGGGGTTGTGAGATCTGAGAGGTGGGGGAGGGATGGAGTGAGAATTTACAGAGCAGACTCAACTTATTACTGGAGGAACGAGAGGAGAGAGTGGAAAGGAGAAGAGGATGAGTGGGGAAAGAGGATGGAAGGGGTAAGTGAATAGGAAGAAGCGGACAACCAGCACTGGGTTTTGTGTGAGAGGTAACGAAGGATATCCACGAGTGTAACAAGCGTGTGGAGCCAGGTGCACCAACATAATTATACTCGGGTTACCTGCCGTACAATAATGATATAAACGCCTGGCGCTGTTACGGCTAAACGACAACACGGGATACTGATCTATAAAGTGGCGCGGGTGACAGTATTTTTAGCAAAGTTTGGCGGAACTGATGAGTCCGGTTTAAGAGCCGTGAAGACGGGCTCTGATTGGGTTTGCCAGAGCTAAGAGAGCAAATTTAGCGCTTGCGACTGTCAAACAAGAAAGTATATGTTTGCTGCTGAAGCGATTTATTTATCAGGCATCTCGTAATCCTCCTCTGGACGGTTACGTAACTTAATAAGGATAAACAAAGTCTTGGAAACTAATTAATAAGGATACACAAATGCTTGGAAAGTAGGCCCTGAGGGAGCTAACACGAGTACACTTGCCTATATTTTATTTATACAAGAAAAGGCACATAACGTAACATTTACAACCAACGCATCAGAGATTCGTGTTACGCGCCGCTAACGAACAAATTATGTGAATTATTTCGGTATATAAAAACGACATTATAGTACCTCTCTGCCTCACCTCACAGCAGAAACAAACTTGGACCTTAACAACTGTAGTTAAAAGGAATAACGTGAGTCAAAAAACTTTACTTCCGTATATTTAACTGATAAGACGGCGACTAATTTCATGCTGACCCAGAACTCGTGTCTCTTACCGAAAAAAAAAACTAAAATATGAATTGTGTGTTTAAAAGTATAAGAAATTTTTTTAGAAAGGCCTTAAATTTTAAATGAGCTCTTACTAATTCACCAACTTTACGTAACTATTCGGCACGACATATTATTATCACACACACACAATATAATATATATATATAAATATATATACATATATATAAATATATATATATATACATATGTATATATATATATATTTTTTTTTTTTTCTTTTTTTTTCAACAAGTCGGCCGTCTCCCACCGAGGCAGGGTGACCCAAAAAAGATAGAAAATTCCCAAAAAGAAAATGCTTTCATCATTCAAAACTTTCACCACACTCACACATAATCACTGTTTTTGCAGAGGTGCTCAGAATACAACAGTTTAGAAGCATATACGTATAAAGATACACAACATATCCCTCCAAACTGCCAATATCCCAAACCCCTCCTTTAAAGTGCAGGCATTGTACTTCCCATTTCCAGGACTCAAGTCCGACTATATGAAAATAACCGGTTTTCCCTTAATCCCTTCACTAAATATTACCCTGCTCACACTCCAACAGATCGTCAGGTCCCAAGTACCATTCGTCTCCATTCACTCCTATCTAACACGCTCACGCACGCTTGCTGGAAGTCCAATCCCCTCGCCCACAAAACCTCCTTTACCCCCTCTCTCCAACCCTTTCGAGGACGACCCCAACCTCGCCTTCCTTCCCCTATAGATTTATATGCTTTCCATGTCATTCTACTTTGATCCATCTCTCTAAATGACCAAACCACCTCAACAACCCCTCTTCTGCCCTCTGACTAATACTTTTATTAACTCCACACCTTTTCCTAATTTCCACACTCCGAATTTTCTGCATAATATTTACACCACACATTGCCCTTAGACAGGACATCTCCACTGCCTCCAACCGTCTCCTCGCTGCTGCATTTACCACCCAAGCTTCACACCCATATAAAAGTGTTGGTACTACTATACTTTCATACATTCCCTTCTTTGCCTCCATAGATAACGTTTTTTGACTCCACATATACCTCAATGCACCACTCACCTTTTTTCCCTCATCAATTCTATGATTAACCTCATCCTTCATAAATCCATCCGCCGACACGTCAACTCCCAAGTATCTGAAAACATTCACTTCTTCCATACTCCTCCTCCCCAATTTGATATCCAATTTTTCTTTATCTAAATCATTTGATACCCTCATCACCTTACTCTTTTCTAAGTACACTTTCAACTTTCTACCTTTACACACATTCCCAAACTCATCCAATAACCTTTGCAATTTTTCTTTAGAATCTCCCATAAGCACAGTATCATCAGCGAAAAGTAACTGTGTTAATTCCCATTTTGAATTTGATTCCCCATAATTTAATCCCACCCCTCTCCCGAACACCCTAGCATTTATTTCTTTTACAACCCCATCTATAAATATATTAAACAACCATGGTGACATTACACATCCCTGTCTAAGGCCTACTTTTACAGGGAAGTAGTCTCCCTCTCTTCTACACACCCTAACCTGAGCTTCACTATCCTCATAAAAACTCTTTACAGCATTTAGTAACTCACCACCTATTCCATATATTTGCAACATCTGCCACATTGCTCCCCTATTCACTCTATCATATGCCTTTTCTAAATCCATAAATGCAATAAAAACTTCCCTACCTTTATCTAAATACTGTTCACATATATGCTTCAATGTAAACACTTGATCTACACATCCCCTACCCACTCTGAAACCTCCCTGCTCATCCTCAATCCTACATTCTGTCTTACCTCTAATTCTTTCAATTATAACCCTACCGTACACTTTTCCTGGTATACTCAATAAACTTATTCCTCTATAATTTTTACAATCTCTTTTGTCCCTCTTCCCTTTATATAAAGGGACTATACATGCTCTCCGCCAATCCCTAGGTACCTTCCCCTCTTTCATACATTTATTAAACAAAAGTACCAACCACTCCAACACTATACCCCCCCCCCCCGGCTTTTAACATTTCTGTCATGATCCCATCAGTTCCAGCTGCTTTACCCCCTTTCATTCTACGTAATGCCTCGCGTACCTCCCCCACACTTATATTCTGCTCTTCTTCACTCCTAAAAGATGGTATACCTCCCTGACCAGTGCATGAAATTACCGCCTCCCTTTCTTCCTCAACATTTAAAAGTTCCTCAAAATATTCTCGCCATCTACCTAATACCTCCATTCCCCCATCTACTAACTCCCCTACTCTGTTTTTAACTGACGAATCCATACTTTCCCTAGGCTTTCTTAACTTTTTTAACTCACTCCAAATTTTTTTCTTATTTTCATTAAAATTTCTTGACAGTGCCTCTCCCACTCTATCATCTGCTCTCCTGTTGCATTCTCTCACCACTCTCTTCACCTTTCTTTTACTCTCCATATACTCTGCTCTTCTTATAACACTTCTGCTTTGTAAAAACCTCTCATAAGCAAACTTTTTCTCTTTTATCACACCCTTTACTTCATCATTCCACCAATCACTCCTCTTTCCTCCTGCCCCCACCCTCCTATAACCACAAACTTCTGCCCCACATTCTAATACTGCATTTTTAAAACTTTTCCAACCCTCTTCAATATATATATATATATATATATATATATATATATATATATATATATAAATAAATATATATATATATATATATATATATATATGCAATAAGATCACAGTAAACAGGTGATTTCAGAATATGCAAAACAACCACTCTGAAAGAACAGAGAAATTCCAAGCGCTTTCGTGACTACTCACATTATCAAGGAACTATGAAAGTAAAGCATCCAAGGAAGGTATATAAGGGGGTCTGGCCAACACCTCACTATCAGATCCCACAACGATTAAACACCTGACGCGCGCCGGCCCAACTGGACAGGTCCTTTGCACAACCACCAACAAACTATTCTACCCAAGAAAATTTTTAAAATTATTATTTGTCCAGTGTATTATTAAATTCTTCCCAAATTCTATTAATTATAAATAGATCTAATTTATATAAACCAAAGGAAATATTCATATTATTGTCAAAACTGCTTTTTATGAAACAAGATTCAATTATATTCCTGTCGACCATGGACTTGCTTGATATTACTTTCTCAACTTTTTGAAAATCAATTGGATGGTTAAAATCTCTTACATGAATAAATAGAGCATTGGAATCTTGTCCAGTTCTAATGCTATATTTATTTTGTTTTAATCTTAGTTCGAGATTTTTACCAGTTTGACCGTAATAAACTTTATCGCAAATTTTACAAGGAATCTTATAGACACATCCATCAGCATTTTGGGGGGAATTCTTTATCAAAAGTTTTTTTTACTGTATCAAGATTTTTGAATACAACTTTAATATTACAAGTCTTAAGAAGAGAAGGCATATCAACCAAGTTTTCATGGTAAGGGAGAACCAACATATTTTTAGTTGAATAAGGCTGGTTGTCCCTTTTTGGATTGTAAAAAGTATTTCTAGCAACTTTAAAAGATTTATCAATTACATTTCTTGGGTATTTTAAATCATTACCTATTTCATAAATTTTGGATATTTCCTCATCTATGAACTCAGGACTACAAATTCGTAAAGCTCTCAAAAACATTGATGAGAAAACAGACAGTTTGACTCTATCTTGATGCGAGGAATAATAGTGGACATAGGAACAGTTATTTGTAGGTTTTCTGTAAATTTTAAATTTGAATTCATTATTACCCTTAATAATTAAAACATCTAGAAAAGGTAATGAGTTATTTTCTTCAAACTCAACAGTAAAGTTTATGGAATGGGCTAAGCTATTTAATTTTCCAAGGAAATGGTGTATATCTACATTTTTGGGCATAAGACACAAAATATCATAAACATATCTGAATCATTTAGCTCTATTAGGGAGGATTGTGTTAAGCAATCTTGTTTCAAAACATTCCATGTATAGGTTACTAAGAACAGGTGAAAGAGGATTTCCCATTGCCATACCAAACTTCTGAGTGTAAAACTTATCATTAAATACAAATTTTGCATCAACAATGCAAAGTTTAATAAGTTTAATGATAGTAGGAACTGGCAATGGTAAATCATAGTTAACGAGTTCTTCAGATAAGAAACTTAATAAATCATCAACAGGAACTTTCGTAAACAAGGAAGTAACATCAAAACTAACCATGTTAAAATCATTTAAGTCAGTCAAGGAGCTTAATTTATCAACTAAGTCTATGTTGTTTTTAACATTAAAGTTAGAAATTTTGCCAACAATATTGCTCAAAATATCAACAAGCCATTTGGATAATTTATATGAAACTGACCCTATGGAGCTAATAATTGGTCTGACTGGATTCCCTGGTTTGTGTGTTTTTATTAGTCCATACATGTAAGGTAAAGATGGATTAGTGGAAGTAAATTGTTTGACTAATTCATCTTTGCCTTTCAGTAGAAGTTTTATTGTTTTATTGAAATTGCTGTTAACGGTTTCTAGGGAATTTTTCTTAAGTTTCGAATAGGTTTCAGTATCATCTAAGAGATTATTCATTTTTTTTCTTGGTAATCATTTTCTTTCATAATTACTATTGCATTTATTTTGTCTGCTTTAGTAAGGCGCAAATTTTTATTGTTATTAAGTGTATCATAATACTTAAAGAATGGAAACACAGTATGTTGGAAGTGACAGTAACAGTGGTACAGGAAGTGACAGTAACAGTGATACAGGAAGTGACAGTAACAGTGATACAGGAAGTGACTAACAGTGATACAGGAAGTGACTAACAGTGATACAGGAAGTGACACTCGGTAACAGTGGTACAGGAATTGACAGTAACAGTGGTATAGGAATCGACAGTAACAGTGGTACAGGAAGTGACAGTAACAGTGGTACAGGAAGTGACAGTAACAGTCATACAGGAAGTGACAGTAACAGTGATACAGGAAGTGACTAACAGTGATACAGGAAGTGACACTCGGTAACAGTGGTACAGGAATTGACAGTAACAGTGGTACAGGAATTGACAGTAACAGTGGTACAGGAAGTGACAGTAACAGTGGTACAGGAAGTGACAGTAACAGTGGTACAGGAAGTGACTAACAGTGATACAGGAAGTGACTAACAGTGATACAGGAAGTGACTAACAGTGATACAGGAAGTGACACTCGGTAACAGTGGTACAGGAATTGACAGTAACGGTGGTATAGGAATCGACAGTAACAGTGGTACAGGAAGTGACACTCAGTAACACAGTAGTACAGAGAAAACCGAACGTGTATCCACAACACCTCAAAGTGTTGACAGAACTGAGCTGGTAAACTTACAGCAAAACAATAAATGTAAAGAGTTGAAGTGGATAAGTTGAGATGATAAACCACAAATCACTAGTCAGGGTTCAGATGAACTCGCTCACTTCTTGATAAGACGTATAAAAACATAACATTAAGTTTTATTTTATGTATATTTGACGAGGATAAAGATAAGTCTCTCCTATTAGGGCAGAAGTGCGGAATTTTCTTTACCAAGAAATACATGTACAAAGGCAACGATTTCCTCTAATTTATAATGATTTAGAGAGTTGGCATTTTCCTTCCACTGTTACTTTTTTTTAATTTCTTGAGATGTTAGACTAGAAGGTTTCCAATCCCCCTAACATAGTATACAATTCTATTTCATGATAGTGTTTAATCCCCTTTGTGTCTGTCTTCGCAATTGTGTTGGATCTGATGCAAATATGACAAAGCCAAATTTAAGGAATATTAGTGATTTTTAACACAGTGTCGTTGTACTTTAATGAAAAGAAACAAGTTTCTTGGGCATGTGTACAAGACCAGGAGTTACAGGTGTCGTCTTGGGGATCACCTCCACTAAATTACCATTGCTGTTTATCAACGTGCAAGTACATTTATTTAAATGGTATTCTTCATTTAATTACTTATGCTTACAATAATTCCCTTTTGGATTCTCTGGAAACTCAAGAGCATTTATGAGTGTCCCTAAACTCGGTTTTGTACTTTGTACTCGTGTTGTACTCTGTACTTTATGTTGTACTCATATCTGCCCTCATTGCACTTGCTGTACTTAGTACTATTCAACACTGTGGAGATAGATGGTATAGAATAAACACACGACGGAAAAAATTAAACAGGAGTCAGGTGGTGAATGATCAACATTCTCCACCTGACTCTCCACCCTTTATATACTCATGTTCTCTTTACCCAGGTAGATCTGTCTGTAACTTCATAAAGCCCACTGTGTGTGTGAAACGTAGTCAATAAAGAATCACATTATACCGTATTTGTGTTTATTTTTCCACTGTTTGACTCTGCGCTCTACCGACTGGTAAACCATATACGCGATCAACGAGCAATGAGCAACAGACACTGCACCTGCAGTGTATATTGCACAACCTGCAAAACTACTCCAAAAGTTACATTAGCTTATGAGTTTAGTCTCATCACCTTTCTCAATGATATCACAGTACTCCTAACCTCTCATATATTGCAATAAACGACAAGTATACATAGTCTGGAAATATATAATTACATTGTCATGTTCTTGTTCTTATCTCCAATTTCTTTCCAGAAAATTTGTGAAAACCAAAAAATAAAAGTAAGTTGCATATTCAATAAATTGCTTAGCTAAAATAGCGACAAGAATTTCACGTTTTCGCAAGACGAAATTGCGAAAATATCTGAGGAAAATCCCCGAATTCATTACATTACGTTATCTCAGAGATAAACAACCATTACGTCATACCTAACAAGCGACATTCGTTCAGCTTGGGAACGGAACCAGCATTATTCATTTCATTAATGCAGGAAGCAAGACATTTCTCTAAATTACGAGTCATGTAATAAGCACGCGGGACACTGGTCAGTCTCCGCAATGATCAATGGGATGAGATATAATATGCTGGAAGGAAGAGATAACATTGACAAGCGGTGTTCTGGTAGTCTCCGCATGAGTTCCGCAATACCTGGTACTGATATGTAAAACACGATCGTAGGTAATCGCTAGTAATACGACCATAAAGAACAAGAAAGTACAATACCGTGGCTGGAACAATATACAAATAACCGGCACATAGGAGAGAGGAGCTTATGACGACGTTTCGGTCCGACTTGAACCATTTGCAAGTAAATCGTCCAAGTCGGACCGAAATGTCGCTATAAGCTTCTCTCTCTCCTATGTGCGTGTTATCTATGATTATTTCACGTGTACCCACCTGTTCCATTCATGTCCACTAGACTCGTGTGTACTCGTCTGGCCAGTGTGTACCCAACTGACTCTTGTTTACCCGCAATACTCGCTTACGGAATGCCATCTACGATCCCCGGAGAGATTTACAATTACCAGTTGGTAAAATTAATTGCAGCCGCTATGAAAAACACAATGTGATTACAGCTGCTCGGCCGCCGTCCCAGATAGAAATTAATCTTTCTCACGAAGCGGTATTTACCACTTTGCAGCAGAGAAACTACAGAAAAATAACGTGGACTGATAAAAATCTGTAATTGCAATGCTAGAGGTCAGGGTGTGTGTGTGTGTGTGTGTGTGTGTGTGTGTGTGTGTGTGTGAGTGAGAGAGAAAGTGTGTGTGTGTTTACATTCGCTGAGAATAACATCAGAAGTATGTATCAAGTTGGGGTTGGTATCATGACATGATATCCAGGGAAGGGGTTGAAACTCTGTACTTTGTGAGTACGAGCTGTCATTTGCAGTTACTAAGAACGAGGGGAGGTGTTTCCGTTACTAAGGAGGAGGGGAGGTGCTTCCGTTACTAAGAACGAGGGGAGGTGTCTCCGTTACTAAGAACGAGGGGAAGTGTCTCCGTTACTAAGAACGAGGGGAGGTGTCTCCGTTACTAAGAACGAGGGGAGGTGTCTCCGTTACTAAGAACGAGGGGAGGTGTCTCCGTTACTAAGAACGACGGGAGGTGTCTCCGTTACTAAGAACGACGGGAGGTGTCTCCGTTACTAAGAACGAGAGGAGGGGGCTTTTCCTTACAAAAATGAGGGGAGGTTCTTTCCTTCTCACTGCTACTGAGGCTTTCTGTTATTGGTCTTGCTAGAGAGAGAGAGAAACATCACTTGTCTTACTAACCTGCATTGATTTATTATATACTTACCCGTAGAACACCCACTGAATACCTGATGGCGAGCCGGTAGCCAGTAGACATTCCTGTATATAAAACTCCACGATGAGCCATAATGAAGCTTGGTGGACAATATTTACTCGTACTCAAGAGTGGGTGAGACTGCGTGTGTGCACTCATTCACTCACAGTCTCCGACATCTCCCTCTCACAGCCTTCAACATCTCCCAGCCACAACAACCAGAATCTCCCAACCACAGCATCCAACATCTCTCAGCCACA